>NC_068292.1:1275000-1462500 GCF_025860055.1 Xyrauchen texanus | reverse complement strand
TCACCAGTACACTCTTGCGATAAGTACAACAAGTTTGCAAAAATGTAGGTATAGTAACTTGATTCTGTGAGATCAGTTAGAGTTTGTGCACATGTTTGTGCATTTACCTGGTTTGTATAATTCCTTAAGTGAATCAGGCTCTAAAATATCACAAACAGTGTGTGTAAACAAACAATACGATCAGTTCCGGCAAATCACTATTAGTGAATTCTCTCTTGTGTGTTGGTGTGTTTGTGTGACCTCTGCTTTAGCAGTATGTCCTCTAAGCTGACAGTATTCTCCTACAACCCCTCGTGTTAGCTCCAGGCCTTCAGTCACAGATGGGCCACCCCACATTCCCTATCGTCCCTCCCCTGCCCCCATTCTACACGGCAGCATTAGCCCAGCAACCCTATGCCCCATGCCTGTCAAAACTCAAAAGGCAAACACTGATCAGGGATAACAGGGAAATCGTTGAAACAGGGAACTCTTTAGACGTTTAAAAAAGTGTCACTGCCATCAAATGTTGGAATGAGACAGGTTGTTTGCATCTATTATGATTGAAAATCACATTTGCACGGTTTTGTACTTAAAACATTCCCAACTAAATTATAAAAAACAAACAAACAAACAAACACCACAACACCTGTAGATGAGTGAATGCTTTACACAGGAACCTGTTTTTGATTTTTCACACCTTTTAATTGTCCGGAGACACTGATTAACCTGTGCTGATTACATTTTTGCAAACTGCTCAAGCACAGATGGGACCGAACGACCTTGTTAGTGGGCTTAGGCAAAACTCAGCATATAAGATTTGGCTCTTTTTCCATTCTTGAGTTGGAATTTGAAAAGAATTGGCCACTCTGCTCAGGATATTATTATCAGAAATGAACTGAATTGCAATTCAATTAAATTCAACACAGTCAAACAGCAGAGGAATTTTATCAGTCCTACCCAAGTTTTTTAACTACATTGTCAATTTGATTTGAAACCATGCCTGTATATTTCTTGATATCCAATCAAAAAGTTGACAAAAATGTGCTTCATGTGTTAAGATCAAAATTAACTGGTTTTCAAAATATTATTTAACATAACTAAATTACCTAACATTACACCAACAAATACATTTTTAAATTTCAAATAAAAAAAGAGTATTCTGGGAAATGAAGTTCTTCCATCATGGTCCATAAAATGGTGCAAAGTGAATTCAATTATAACAAAATAAATACACCTTTCTATAGGTAGCATTTGATATATTCTCCATTGTTTCCAGAAATATCCCATATGTTATGCATATGATGACATGATTGTAGGTAAAAATAAATAAATAAACACTTTATTAAAAGCACATTAAAATTACAACTATCCAACATCCGTGTTACCTTAATTTAAATATAGGAATACAATTGGAAGGCATTCTTAATTGCATTAGGTACAGTATCTGCTTGTTAGTGCAGAAGAAAAAAAGCTAAAAAATATTTAGTGAAGAAGATGTGTTTGACTAGTCATTCTATGACAGATTGCATAAGATATCCATCATGTTTGTAACCTGCCTAAACAGCCCCAGCATATTCACCTGGGGTCAGCAAAAGCAAGAGCTGAAAAAAGTCTGGGAGGTAAGGATTTATGGAGCCAGGCCATCACCTGTGACTTTGCAAAAGTGGAAATTAGTCACAAATAGCATATTAGAGCAGTTAATCAGACACACTCCAGTAGCCCACTGCTTTAACGCCTCCATAAAGGCCAGAGTGGATGACCGGCGTCAGGCGTCAGACTGAATCTTGGGGTCAGGGTAACCTCTACGGAGCTAGTGAGGACCCCCACACTGGGCCCCACATTAGAAGAAGACCCCATGGTTAATATTGGCAATTTAGTATTGCTTAAAAAAAGCTAGAGATTTTTTGAATCAGAGCTAAATTTAATAAAAATTTGAGATTAAAATGCTGTTTACACAATACACAACAAATTCTTAAGGCAAGGCAGTATTCTGAAAAGTAGAAAGGTAGAATATTTAATTAATGTGACCTTTGTTAAGGGTTTCTAAAGGGGTTAATTAATGACTAATAAGTCATTTAGAAATGCATTATAAACCATTGATATTCAATTACAACAACATACATAGAAGAGGCAACTTCAATGCAATACTTGCCAAATAACGAGCATTTTAACTTGTTACCGTGTTATAAATGCATAATAACTACACTTACTCATAGTTATATTTATCAAAACACAAATGTCCTAATTCACTATTTATTTCACACTGCAGCAAAAATAGATAATTATAATGAGATTAAAATGAGGCATTATGTAATTTTGCTACAGTCCACTTTGTGTTTATATTAACTACTGTAATGTCTTGACTCACTTGTGTTGTCACAGGGGCGTCGGACCAGGGGTAATCATGGACCTGAGTAACAGGGGCTCTCCCTAGAGGGGGGCCCATTAACATTTATGCATTTGGCAGATGCTTTTTTCCAAAGCGACTTACAGTGCACTTATTACAGGGACAAGTGTGAGTGAGAGAGAAGAACTTTCTCGCTATTTCCCGGACACGCTGTCACCTGATCCTCAACCTCTCCTCCTCCATCTGGCGGACGTCAGCTCGCTTCCCCCCTGGTGGAATTCCTCCGACCCTTGGTGGATGGAACCACTCCTCCCCTTCTTTGGCATTCTCCGGCTCTCAGTGGCTGGTAGCGACCCCTCCATCCCCAGACAGACTGCCGTAGCTGCTCCTCTGGTGGATGGCAGCAGTGAGGACTCCACAACAGCGTATCCCTCCTCCCTCTTGGGTTTCAGCACCACTGTAACAGTATAAGGATGGGCAAGGAGAAGCTGAACAGTAAACATAATTTTTAATTATATAAATTAAATTAAAACAACATAAAACATAAGGACACATAGACACAGATGCAGAGCACCCACGTGTATCTCTCTCTGTCTCTCTCTCTCTCTCTCTCTCTCGAACTGGCGTCTCCAGCTCCCCTTTATATCGCACTCCCGTTGATCAGCTGATTCAGCTCTGACCATGCACCCACATGGCCCGGCAACACCCTCCTCCTCGTCACTTAATATTATGTCATAAATACTGTCGATTGAGCTTAACTTGTATTGAAACTGAAATATTCCTTTAAGATTTGTTAAACCTACCTAAATTACTGCTAAAGAGCAGTAATGCATCAGGATAGACTGAACAACCTGGCACTCATTTTTGCCAAAAAGAAAACCTGTAATAGTATACATGTATAATCTAATTTGTGATAAGGTAGTACTATTTAAATGTATTGCTTGTAAAATATATGTGTGTTTGAAAATAAATCATGATGAATCAGGATATTTTAAGTTTTTCCTAAGTTAAAATAAAACGATAAATAAGTACCTCTAAATAAAATCCCAACAGAGTTAGCCTAAATATTTGTAATTAATATTTCTGCTAATGTGGCCGAATGGTCTGCCCATTAGAAATAAGTTTTGCGCAGCACGAACAAAAAATATGGTGCAGATTCTTTCATTCATACAACACATGTACATGACTGGTAGTACAATGTAATTTTCATCCTCTCATTATGCATCACATTTGAAATAAGGCTGAATATTGTCAGATTCAATATGTTTATCCATTGCTCTATATGATTGCTCAGAGTTCAGAGCTAATTGACATTGAGAAGTTTGTAAATGCAGTATTGGAGAGCTGCCCTGTCCTCAGAGTGCTGCCTCTCTTCTGATTAGGTCGATGTCAGTGAATTAAAAATTTCAATCCGATGCTTTTTAATTATTGATGAGCTCCTTTTACCCATGAGGGTAAAGCAGGGGTCCCATTTCCCTCCACGGTTGCTGGAGGACTGGGAGAGAGTTCAGCCAGGTCAATAGGTCAGTTCCTCTGATGACATGTGTCTACTTCAATGAGCCCCTCTGTGTTAAAAATACCCAGAAAATCCTACATAATTTTTCAGGTTCAGCTCTCATATAGAGAGAGATGTGAAAGTTGTATTTCAAATTATGCACGTTCTGTACTTCCAATCTGTTTTAAAGACAGTTTAACTCAGAACAGAGTTTTACAGGATCTCCAATCATGAGCAAAATCTTCAGCATAGTGAGGCATTAGTGAGAGTGACAGCCCTGATATAAGTGGGGAAAGGTACCCTCAGGCCAGTGTGGTAACATCCACTGTGTTCAATATTCTTGGCAATAAAATAGGATTAGAGATATTTATTGTTGAACTCAAGAGCTGAATTGCTTTTTCAATCGGAGTTTATAGACTTGGCAAGATCATTACATTTGTTCAAACAAACCCAACAAAGAAACTGCTGTCCACGACACACAAAACAGCATTAACTATGTGTTTACTATGTACCTGCACTGTCCTAAAAATCCATATAAAAACAAACAGCTCACTGGGATCATTTCCACTAGATGTATTAAAGAAAGTGTTTTTCTACAGAACTTAAATAGTAAGGTTAATGACATAATAAAAACACAAATTATGATATTCATTTTTGTGTATCAGTTAGCCCTTCACTCACCATACCAATACAAATATTGGTAGCACATTATATAAAATATATAAAGCCTGTATAAATAAAGAATTGTAAATGCATTCTTAATTCATCTGAACAATGCATGCATCAACATAAATAATGCTTTACACTACTACCCTATTCATGGCTATAAAAAGTACTAGGCATTAAAACACATGATCAACAATAAATATAATTAAATATGTAATGTGTTATCATGTGTTACAATTCATTTGACTCTTTAAAGGTATGGTATACATTTTATTAAAAGCCTATTATAGCTATAGTTTCAAAATAAAGGCTTCATAGAAAGCATTAAATCATTCAGTTTAGCCTTCACTCACCATACCAAAAATATTGCAAACATATTCTATAAAGCCTGAATATACTATACATGTATTATAAATGCTTTATAATGCATTGCATGCCCTACATTGTATGTTTATCTAAATAAGTGTATAAAAAATATAATGCTTTATACTACTACCCTATTCATGGTTATATAAATATGATGCATTAAAACACGTTCACCATCAATGTCATGATTTATGTCATGTGTTATCATGACTTATAATCTTTAAAAGCAAGACAGCAAGGCATTATATTGTAAGGCCTATTATAATTGTGGTCTCAATTAACAGAAAATATTCAGTGTGCATTAAAAGTCATAACACCTTTAGGAATACATTAATAGCATCTTAATAATGCTTTAAATCCTTAAGTTAGCCCTTCACCCACCATAATATATATATATATATATATATTTAAATATATTAGTTACACGTTCTATAAAGCCTGTGCATACTGTGCTTTATATTGCATTGAATGCTCTTCTAAATATGGTATTAACTTAAGTAGTTTAAAAAAGTAGTTTACATTAAAACACAAGATTACCAATAAATGTCATGAATTATGTAATGTGTTATCATTAGTTTTAATCCATTATATTCTTTAAAGCTATAAAACTTTGGAATTTTGAAGACCTATAATAACTGGTTTTAGTTAATTATTAGAACATTTTGAATGTGGTATTAAATGTTAGTACAAGGCATTAATAACCCTTTAATATTGCATTAATAATACCTTTATAATATGTATATGTACACACACACACACACACACACACACACACACACATACATGCTTCATAGAAAACATCAAATAAGTTTCATGAAATGTATGTATTACAGGTCACCATGCCCAACTTGTAATTATTTTTTAGTTCAAAACATCCACCATCTTGTTGTTTCCTATTTTGCTGTATGCCTTCTTTTTTTTTTGACAGTTATGTTAAAGGTGAAAAACGAATGAATGGGAAAGGATTTAAAAAAGGAGAGGAGTGGTAGTCCATCTCTCGCAGGTCCAGGTGTCACAGCTGATCACACTATAAGAACATTTGGGGAGTCTCTCTACCTCTGCGCTTAGCCCTTCTGCCAGATGGTTATTAAGACAGAATAAGCCGGTGACTTTTCAATTCCAACCATAATTTGTTTCTGTATTGCATTTTCCGACAGCTGGGAGTGATGGAATTTTTCTTCACCGTGGTACGGGAGAAGAACTCCAGCAATGTCCTGTAATAGGTTATCACATGCCATATCTTTTGCAAAATAGAAACTTGGACATATGTACATCTGTGGTAGCGTGTTGCAGCCTTAAATATAGTGCAAAAATGCATTTGGTGCAATGATTGGTATTCTCCTCTATTCCTACCTCTCTGCTTCTCTCTCTGACTTTTTGAATTACGAGGTGAGGTCGGTTTGCCTTGCGTGAGACACTTCTGTACCGTTGTTTCATTGAATAGAAACAGGAATGAGTGTGTGCATGAGTGAGAGAGTGTATGTGAGAAAGAATCATGTAAAGGTTAGATAATATAAAATGGGGGGAATGAACATTCTTGTCATATGCACATGCATGCATTCTTAATATCTGTCGACACATAATAAGAAAACACAATCAACTCAGGAGCTAAGCCTGACACAAACCTATTCCTTGGCTGCACTCACAAGCTCATGTTATACACACATGGATTTGAAACTCAAGCATCCAACCCAAGTTTATTTATTTTATTTCATTTTATTTTTGCATTTATATTGAAAGCAAAAATTGATCAGAGAGAGGGAATTACAGTGGGCAATAGTGGGGGAATGGGACTACAATGGGCTACAAGCGCAAAGGCTCAACACATTTTGAAACATTCACTAACCGCTAAACCATGGATCCAACCCAAGTTTCATTTAGTATCATATAGCATAGTTAGAATAGGATATCAAAATAAATCGGCTTACCAACTTTTAAAGGGAACAAGAAAACACTTTTTGGATCAGAGAATGTGTTCCTGTTGCACAATTGATGAAACACTGATCAAGCAACATCAATATTGTGATTAATAACATTCTTTGGAAACAAGCCTTTGAATGTTTCTGTGTGTTTGAACAGTATTGTAATGCTGTGATTGTCCAGATGCTGACCAGCACCTTACTCTTCACAAACCTTTATTGACCAAATGATTTCTCTCTCATTTCAAGCCCTGTACCTGCTTAAGCAAAGCCATTTTGCTGTGCCCCATTGTTCAAACTGCACCAGGCATTTATGATGTATAAATCAGAAGAATAAGCCATGTCAAAGGTGTCAGATATTGACCCAGCTAGCTGCAAGCACTTTGCTATGTTACTGTCTATAAATCGTGCTTATGTGCAGTATTTCATCAGGCCTGGGCTGAGGTGCCTGTTGGGATTGACGTCTCTTTAGTTCATTTGTCTGCTCCATAATCCTTAAAATATTTGCTCCACAAACTCAGGCCCATTTTCTACTTGATTGTGTATTGACAACAAATCAAAACTGAATAATAATATGTGGTTATGTTTTCGAGGGCCAAGGGCTTGACCAGTTAGCCACACATCTTGCCTAGCAAGTCTACATGTGTTTTCTGGAAGAGTTGGCGAAGACACTATCGATCGTCCTGGGAGACAAGTGATGGACAAAGAGTGATTGTTCTGTAACCTGATCCTTACTTAACGGCATCAGAATTGCAAACGGAGCACAGAAAAGCCGTCCCACTGCCCTGATGTGACTCCAACTCCTGTGGAGTATCCAGTGCGAGGTTAAGTAATAGACGACGAATGCAATAATCAGCTCAGATCTCGTCTTCAGATGCCTTTGCTCAGAAGGTAATGTGTTTGGATCAGAGAAAGTTTGTTTTTTTTACCTTCAGGGCTATTCAATAAATGAACGCAAGAGAGGGGGCCTGTCTCGCCCCAACCGAGCGTCTTTGAAATGGGTTTTGTATTGATTTGTGTAACTACCCAGTTAGATGACGTTATGCCGTAATGTGTGATTTCTAGATGGGGCCAGCCCCGAGCAGGTCATTGAGGTGATAACTGTCATTTGGTGGGACAGAAAAGCAATCATAGCTTTTTCATTACTTACTCTTTTGTCCCCCTCTCTTGCTACCAGTGGGATCACTTGACATATTATGGCTTCTGTGATTTAACTGCGCTCTTAAATTAAGTGCTGGAATATCAAGCTGTAGCTTTTGAAAAATAAACTTGATGTCAAGGGATCAAATGCCCTATAGGGCAAAGTCATGAACTTGTAGTGGTGTGCTCATCAATTTCGAACTTGTATGGTTGTGTTGTTTGAGGGGCTACAGAGGAGTTTGATTATGGTTAGAAGGGTCATGGTCTGCCATTCCATTCTGACAAAACATCAGCACAACAGTGTCATTGTGTCTGTCCAAAGGTCATGCTTTATTTTTTCTCTTTGTTGGCACCTTTACAGACAGGTTGTCAAGGTATACCCTAGTTTACCTAAACATTTTAATTCTGTCCTTATATATTTAATAATGCACACAATTTATTTATGTCATGTCATTCCTAACCTGCATGCTGCTCTTTTTCCGTCTTTCATCTGAACATATTTAATATAGGACGAGCAACCCAGAATCTTTCAATGCACATACAAGTTTTGTGTCAGGTTCTCGTGTTATGGCATGCAGCATGAATTCCTGTCCCAACCTGGAGGGTCACCTTCCCGATTCGCGCACACACTTATCAATGATGAGTGGAAAACAAAAGTGATCAGGCCATTAGCACTGTATTTCCCTGCCTTGAAACCATTGTTCTGGTGTTTCATTCCATAGAACAAGAGAAATGGTGCTGCTAACTGGTAATGTCATTAATGAGTAGGCATAAGGTTAGTCCCCTTACATCAGCTGTTCAATGTGACCCCCATTATTCTCAATCAAGTCATCCATCGCGACGCCCCACCGAGGGGCCTTTGCCCCCGATCCTGCTGAATGCCTTCCAGGAACCAAGCCCCATCTTCCGCCGTGGAGAGGGACACATACACCATTCTCTCCAAAGGTGTTATGGACTGTTATCAGCAAGACCATTCCATGGATGGCTGCCCTAATTGAGAATAATGAGGGTCACTTTGAACATATGGTCGCTGTTGTGTCCCCCTCCTCAAAAAAAGCGCTTCAGTCAAAACTTCGCCAGATGGAAAAAAAAATGCAAAAAGTCTCTGCAACATTACAAAGGACTTTTTCCGTCAACTTTGCTGTGGTTTTTAATGAGTGGATGCCCACTGTTTAGACGAAGGGCATTGCCGCGGTCAGTGGCAATGTCTGTCTCTTCGGAGAGTTGTGGAATCCGCAGGCTAAGCACTGCTGATAGCAGCTGCCTTCAGATCAGATGCAAAAAAAGACCAGTTGCTCTTCATTAAAAAGTCTTTGGTCCATGTTATTGAGCGTGGAAGAGGACTTTGCCAGCCAAAGTGCTCAGCATCAGATCTGTGCCTGCAGTCTATGTTTGGTGACTGATTATACCAATATGCAGGGGTGGACTGGGAAGAGAAATCGGCCCTGGATTTTAATAAAAACTGCCCCAAAAGTTGATGAGCAGGGGGTGGGGGTTCGGCCGTTCAGCCCCGTTTTGCGGCCGTTTTCCAGGTTAGGGTTAGAGTTAGGCACCTTTACATATAAGTGATCAAATGGGTAAGACCATGTAAGAACTGATGTGAATAAGTGATGACTGCATTGGAATTTAAGTTTGAAGGAATTCTCAAAAACATTTTCCAATTTAAGAGGGCCTGTTTAACAACCAGCCTTTGTCTCCCATATTATTTGACCTGATGTCAGAAGACATTTGACAGATGCTTGGATAGCATATGTGAGCAAGTGTAAATCAGGTAGTTACATGCATTATATACAGTATGTTGTGTGAAGCGTTGGAGATACAGTTTATAGTTCTCTGAAATGGCTATGCGATCTGCTTGGATTTCAGAATAAATCTCAGCAGCCTGTCTGAATATGCATGTCTTTTGTCATTTAATATGTGCTGCAAAAGGCTTTCTCATGAGCACCATCTCCCTTTGTCTACTGCATTTTTTAGAGCTCTGCTTTTGGTAACACTTTATAATAACTACACGGTACAAATTATTTGTAAAGCATTAGTTTGTAGTAAATGTATCATTTATACATGATTGTTCCTACATTATTAACACATTAATATATAAATAGTATGCTATTTGTTTCTACTCACTTTAGAAAATTATAAATTTTTGTTTAATAAGTTCATATATATGCAGTTTGATATAGTTCCCCTTCTGTCGCTCTCTCCACGTTGTGTCGGAGAAGCGACACTAGGGGTCTCTCTTAAGCGCCGATATCCACCTCTGATCTATGAAAAAAGGCCAATGAGAGTTGGCAGCCAGTATTTGCATGTCCCGCCCCCGGACATACGGGTATTTAAGCTGCGCAAATACGGGAGTTCATTCAGAAAATTTCTTCGGAGCCGATGGTCTGTCTGCAGTTTGCTGCGAGTTACACGCCACTTAAATGTTCCTGTTTTCCTCTGACGATCTGCATGCTGTTGGATCTTGACGGCGCACAACAGCGGCTTTCTCCTTCTCAGTGCACGACGTGCATTGTTGCCCCTGAGCGCTTCGACAGCACAGACACGTACACACACACACTGTGTATTAAAAGAGTTTTTACTAAAAGAGTAATTTTCTCTAAAAGAGCAAACACAGCGGCGTTGAACGTCCTTTTAAGGATGCGTCTTTTTGCGAAAGATGCCTTTCCACCCCTGTGTCGTTCCTGGATGCTGTAGAGTGCTCTCTGCTTCAGACGGCCACAGGCGCTGTCTCGTGTGTTTGGGCCGCGATCACACCGAGGCGGCGTTTGTGGATGGTTCATGTTCTCTCTGCGAGAACATGACCATGACCACGTTGCGGTCGCGGCTCACTTTCAACAGAAAGCAAGCCACCCCAGCTGCACCCCGCATTGCTCCTTCCCACGGGATTAAGGACGGTGCGGTTGGCGCTGGGGGCGATTTGGGGGCGGCAGCGGGTGCAGTTTCGCCGGGTAGCCCCCCTGCGAACCTCCCGTTCCCCGACACGCTCGCTGGTCTCCGTCCACGCTCGCGGCGATAGCGGCTCGCCTCACGGCCCGGCTGTTTATCCTCCTGAGTCCGAAGCAGATGAGCTCGCCGCTGCATCGGAGAGTGCGGTGTCTGATGCCGAGGACTCCCCTGGACTGCCGCCTTCGGGCCAGCAGGGCCAGGCTGAGGCCGACGGCTCAGATGTCCGACATGCTTGCCGGGCCGCCTTGAGCGTGGGGTTGGACTGGAACCCTCCATCCTCCCCACAGCCTTCTCGGTTGGATGATTGGTTCCTGGGGGCAGCGCGCCGTTCGCAGCCTCGCATCCCCCCAGTCCCTTTCTTCCCGGAGGTGCATGATGAGCTGATGTCTACGTGGAGAGCCCCGCTCTTCACTCGTCTAGGTGCCACCCGCTCAACTCTCTCCACCCTCGACGGCGGAGAGCGCCACGGGTACGACGCGATTCCCCAGGTTGATAGGGCAGTTGTGCACCATCTATGCCCCGGTAGCCCTACCTCCTGGCGGGGTCGCCCGTACTCCCGTCCAAGCCCTGTAGGACAACATCCTTGCTTAACGCGAAGGCCTACACTACGGCTGGACGCGCTGCCTCCGCCCTGCATGCGATGGCCCTCCTGCAAGTCCACCAGGCCAAAGCTCTCTGAAACATGCACGGGGGTGGACCTGATCCTGATGTGCTGCAGGAACTGCGCTCAGCGACCGACCTCGCCCTGAGAGCGACGAAGGCCACAGCGCAGGCACTCGGACAGACGATGGCCACCCTAGTGGTCCAGGAACACCATCTTTGGCTCAACCTGGTCGAGAAGCGTGAGGCTGACAAAAACCGCTTCCTGGACGCACCTGTCTCCCAGATTGGCCTTTTCGGTGACACCGTCGAGGACTTCGCCCAACAGTTCTCCGCGGTGAAGAAGCAGACGGAGGCCATTTCGCACATCATGCCCCGCCACAGACCTGCCGCTACGGGCCCTGCCCGTCTGCCCGCCGAGGGCGTCCCCCTGCGAGAAACCAGCTCCTGCTCCGCCTCAACCCGGGCCCAGCTCTCAGCCCCAGCGTCGAGCACTCCGCAGGCGGCGCGCGCCCCTGTCTCACGAACCCCCTCCAGGACCCGGAAGGCTCCCAAGCGTTCCTGAGACAGCCGACCCAGAGCCAAAGACGTTAGCTCCGGAGGTGGTAAGACCGCTCTGTCCCCGGTGGAGGGCCGGGAGGAGAATCCTTTGTTTTTTCATTTGCCACACCCCTGACGGGGGCTGTGGTACCCACATTCTCAATAAAAGAGCTATTTCCTTTGCCTCTGGGTCACCTGGCCGCAAATGCCGTTTTCACGGCAATGTGCTTTCAGATCACAACAGTCCCGGTACACGGACGCGGCGATCCCGCCTTCTGCCTGCCCACGACTGTCCCCGGCCGGCCGGTTCAGGCGAGTCCAGAGGGCGCCAACATCAGACCTCCTCCTCAGTCAAGAACCCGCCCCTGCCGGGCAGCGGAGCAAGGTAAGTGCTTTGAGTCTATTCTCAGCACCTCAGCCTCAGGCCGCAACGAAGCCGCCCGGCGTTGCATTACCTCTTCCGCCCGCTGCGAGGCCCGCCCGGTACGTCCAAAATACTCGTCCCTTTGGTGCCCCTAGCGCAGAGCTGGGAAGCATGGCTTTCAGCTTCCCAACGCATCACGCTGGCTGCACCGGACCATTTGACTTCGATTACGCAATTCAGTTTGCCCGGCTCCGCCCCCTTCAGGAGCGTCCGGCTTTCCGCAGTACACGGCGAGCACGCCAGTTCCCTGCGCACGGAAATCGCGACCCTCTTATCCAAGGGCGCGGTAGAGCCCGTCCCTCCAACTGAAATGAGGAAGGGTTTCTACAGCCCTTACTTCATTGTACCCAAGAAAGGCGGCGACTTACGACCAATCCTGGACTTGCGAGTTTTCAATCGGGCCTTGTTAAAACTCCGTTCAAAATGCTTACGCAGAGAAATATTCTGGCTGGCGTTCAGCATCTAGATTGGTTCGCAGCGGTGGACCTGAAGGACGCGTACTTCCACGTCTCAATTCTGCCACGACACCGACCATTCCTACGGTTTGCGTTCGACGGCCAGGCGTTTCAGTACAAAGTCCTCCCCTTTGGCCTGTCTCTGTCCCCTCGCGTCTTCACGAAAGTCGCAGAGGCAGCCCTTGCCCCGCTACGAGTAGCCGGCATCCGCATTCTCAACTACCTCGACGACTGGCTCATCCTAGCACACTCTCGAGAGTTACTATGCACACACAGAGACCAGGTGCTCTGGCACCTCAGCCGCTTGGGGCTTCAGGTCAACTGGGAAAAGAGCAAGCTCACTCCGGTTCAGAGCATCTCTTTTCTCGGGTTGGAGTTAGACTCAGTCTCAATGACAGCACGTCTCATGAGCGAGCGTGCTCAGTCGGTGCTGGACTGCCTCGCTTCCTTCAAGCCAGGCACAGTGGTCCCTCTAAAACTTTTCCAGAGGCTCCTGGGGCATATGACGTCCTCCGCGGCGGTCGCGCCGCTGGGGTTGATGCATATGAGACCACTCCAGCACTGGCTCCAGACTCGAGTCCCGAGACAAGCATGGCACCGCGGCACGCATCGGGTAAGGATCACCCCCGCCTGCCTCAAAACACTCCGACCCTGGACAGACCTCTGCTTTTTACGGGCAGGAGTGCCCCTGCAGCAGGTGTCCCGACACGTCCTGGTCACAACCGACGCCTCCCGGTCCGGGTGGGGTGCTGTGTGCAGCGGGCACGCAGCAGCGGGCCGTTGGAAAGGGGCCCCGCTGCGTTGGCACATCAATTGCCTGGAGTTGCTGACCGTCCTTCTTGCTCTCAGGAAGTTCCTCCCGTTAGTTTGGGACAAACATGTCCTCGTGAGATCGGACAGCACCACGGTGGTGGCGTACATAAATCGCCAAGGCGGCGTACGCTCCGCCACATGTCACAACTCGCCCGCCGTCTCCTATGGAGCCAGCAGTGACTCAAGTCGCTGCGTGCCACTCACATCCCCGGCAAGCTCAACGTCGTAGCGGACGCGCTATCACGACAACGCCTGCCCGGCGGGGAGTGGAGGCTTCACCCCCAGTCGGTCCAGCTGATTTGGGAACGGTTTGGCAAGGCCCAGGTAGACCTGTTCACCGCCCAGGAAACGTCCCACTGCCTGCTCTGGTACGCCCTAACAGAGGCTCCCCTCGGGACAGACGCGCTGGCACACAGCTGGCCCTCGGGGCTGCGCAAGTATGCATTTCCCCCAGTGAGCCTTCTTGCACCGGTGCTGTGCAAGGTCAGGGAGGACGAGGAGCAAGTCACGTTGGTGGCCCCCTACTGGCCCACTCGGACTTGGTTCTCGGAACTCAGGCTCCTCGCGACAGCTCCTCCCTGGCGAATTCCCCTGAGAAAGGACCTCCTCTCTCAGGGACGGGCACGCTCTGGCACCCGCGCCCAGACCTCTGGAACCTCCACGTCTGGTCCCTGGACCGGGACGCGGAAGAGCTAGCCGGCTTACAGGTGACCGTTGTTAATACCATCAACCAAGCCAGAGCTCCCTCTACCAGGCACCTTTACGCCCTAAAGTGGCGCTTGTTACGCAGATTGGTGTTCTTCCCGAGCCGAAGACCCACAGAGATGCGCGATTAGGTCAGTGCTTCTGTTCCCTACAGGAGAGGCTGGACAGGAGGCTGTCCCCGTCCACCCTCAAGGTGTATGTTGCCGCTATCGCCGCCCACCACGATCCTGTAGATGGCAAGTCTTTGGGTAAGCACGACCTGATCCTCAGGTTCCTGAGAGGCGCCCGGAGGTTGAATCCCTCCCGGCCAGGCCTAGTTCCCTCCTGGGATCTCTCGGTAGTCTCGGTAGTAGACCGGGCTATGTGCTCAAGGTTCCTACCACACCATTCCGAGATCAGGTAGTGAACCTGCAAGCGCTGCCCTGGGAGGAGGCAGACCCAGCCCTTTCGTTGCTGTGTCCAGTGCGCGCCCTGCGCATTTACCTGGACCGCACACAGAGCACCAGACGCTTTGAGCAGCTCTTTGTCTGCTTTGGGGGATGGCAGAAAGGGAATGCCGTCTCCAAACAGAGGATCGCCCACTGGGTTGTCGATGCCATCACACTGGCTTATCACACCCAGGCCGTGCCCCTACCCGTACGGGTCCGAGCTCACTCAACAAGGGGTGTTGCGTCCTCGTGGGCACTGGCCAAGGGGACCTCCCTAGCAGACATCTGTAGAGCCGCGGGTTGGGCAACACCCAACACCTTCGCGAGGTTTTACAACCTGAGTCGGTTGCGTCTCGTGCTTTCTCAGGTCCGAGCCCGTAGAACTCGGTAACACGTAGGCCGACCGGCCGGGTGGATCGCTTGCGCCCAGCGCCCTTTTCCTGACGTCAAGGTAAAGTAGTGCGCCTTCTTCCCAGGGCGCCCCACTCCGAGTCGGGCCCCTGGTCGATTCCTCCCCAGCCCTCCGGGTCCGCGGTTCAGCGGAGGAACTCGCCGACCCAAGCCACTGCGGGTACCCTGATGGCTACCCTGTTCTGGTATAGGTGCTCCACAGGTAAAGTAGAAGGCCTCCTGTGCTGTCCCCTTACGAGCGGACCCCCGTGTCTCCCTTAGGCATTTACAGCTGCCCCGGTCGCCGTGCTGTAGCAACTCCCCCCTCGAGGCTGGGATCTACCACCGCACCATACTTTCCACACGAGCCCTAAGACGGCCGTGTCTACCACTTTTCCTCCCCAAGAAAAAGGGCAGGTGTGGTCTCCGCAGGGTCTGGGTAAGACCCCCTTCCCTATATGCGTGTAAGTGCCCCGGCCGTGATTGCTCTATGCGAGAAACATAGAGAGAAAAGAGGCCCAGCCAGGCTGGCCCGTTCCCATGTTGGCAAACATCGCCTTGTTCCCCTCCCAGGGTAACTAGAAGGATCCCGATGTTCGTATGGGGCATTGGGGAAGGGTACGTGCAGCCGGGTACAGACGATGCATGGCAATGGATGAATCCCTGCCCGCCTCTGTATCGGCAGTTCACGTACACGGTTCAGCACATGGCAAGATTGGAATGGGTCCCCTAGTGTCGCTTCTCCGACACAACGTGGAGAGAGCGACAGAAGGGGAATGTTTGGTTACGTATGTAACCTCCGTTCCCCGAGGGAGGGAACGACACGTTGTGTCTTTCCTCCGCCATGTCACTGAACCGAGCCACTGTTGTGGCCGGACCATTTCCGGCTCCTCAGAAAAATCCTGAATGAACTCCCGTATTTGCACCGCTTAAATACCCGTATGTCCGGGGGCGGGACATGCAAATACTGGCTGCCAACTCTCATTGGCCTTATTTCATAGATCAGAGGTGAATTCGGCGCTCAAGAGAGACCCCTAGTGTCGCTTCTCCGACACAACGTGTCGTTCCCTCCCTCGGGGAACGGAGGTTACATACGTAACCAAACGTTTTTTTCCCTCAATCCTTAGTAAATAACTTGTTAATTATACCTACCTGATGTAGCCTATATTAGTTGATGCAAACCAGTGGTAAAGAAGTGTTTATGAAAACAATAAGAAAGCATAAATTCATAGTTAATAAAAAATATGAAATATGTAATGTATATTCATGTTTTAGGAACATTCACAAATAAATCAACTAATGCTTAATAAATGTCATGATAAAGCACTTACTAATAGCTAGCTAAGCATTTTGTGTGACCTAATTGAAAGTGAGAACTATATATGCCTAATTAAAAATTGATTAACATTGTTCAACAGTAAGTATGGCCAGCTGGCCCGGGCCAGTGTGAGAGTTTTACTCTTTCGGGCCAGTACCGCGTTGTCACTAAATCTTCCGTTGATCTTGTAAATGTGTTGTACATGTATCCTAGACTGATTAGTAAACCACAGCAGCCTACGAATTAATTTAAGGAATATCCAGTTCTCTTATGTTGCATGCTTCAAAGTGATGTGTGAAGGTGTTAGCCCTCTAAAAACATCACATTATATCATCTGTAATCTGTGTATTAGATTACAGAAAGCAAAACGCTCATTTAATGCATAGCATGCAGCACATTCCAGACTATTTATTATTTAATGAAATTGCAGCCTCTCACAGTGTAACAATCAAAATGACCATTTAGGGAACTTCTTATCCAGAAGTGTGAAACTTCCATCAAACAGACACAGAAAGTGACACAGTGATCTATCAAAATAAAAGTTTGGTTTACTTGGATGCGTGAAATTGAAGAAATAATGACCAAAAAAATATTAATACTGCATAACGATAATTTATATTCATTTTAATAATAATAATAATAATAATTATTATTATTATTCATATTATTATTGTTACTCTTATATCAGGAATAATTATATTTAAATTTCACAAGCAAGTGTGCTGTTGTAGTGAATGTACTGTACATTTTTAATTTATACAGTGATTCTCTGCTGTGCTCACATTATTTGACAAAAAAATAACTGTTTTAGATTCAGCTGTGAAGATGTTATTGAAGCATTAGCAATAATTTATTTTGATTAGTCATATGTGTTGATAAAAATAATGAAACTTTTAATTTGGGAAATCAAAGCAGAATTAGGACAAAATTAATCGGTCTTATTTTGTATGCCTTGCAAATTTAAACATTTGCATTTTCTTTGAAGTAATTAAAGTTGTTGATGTATTGAATATCAAATTTTGCTAATTGAAACATGTAATCAAAGTGGTGATTTGGCCAAAAAAAATTTGAGAGACAAATGTGTCTTCCTGAAGGCGGTGCCTCCCAGCCTGAATCCTGAAAGTGGAATTCTTTGTTGATCAGCATTCAAATCTTAGTAATTTTTTTGTCATACTGCAGACAGTTGCACATTAAATAGTGTGCTTGTATCATTTTACTACAAGGATTGGTACCATAGATAGGAATCCGTCCCTGCAATCTCTGGAAAATAATTACATAAAATGCCCTATTCAGTAACCACAGCTGAGAAAAGTAACATGTACGGCGTGACAATGTCGCGTGTACTCTTCAGCAGCATAGTAAGGACATTTTCTCTATTGAAGTTTAATAGGCACAGAATTGGCAAAATATCATTTAAAGTCAATAATATAACATTATATGCTCCTTCCTAAATCTGTTTTTTTTTTTTTGCCATTTCATCACTATCATGTGACCATGGTGACGTGCTGGCTATTTCCAGTGCGTGCGCACAGACTGTAGCGGGATTTTTAGACTTTCCATCTGGAATCGGATTATATTTATTGAAATATTTATAGTACCAGATTCACTACACTACGCTTTTTGTGGGCAATTATAGTGCGATTTTAACTGCACCAGGACAATTGTGCAAGTTTTGTGAATAAAGCGCAATCTAATAAACCAAATTTATAGAAAGGAGGAGCATTTGTGGTGAAAAGTATTTTTTCACACATTTTGCACCAACATAAACTAAATTGTGGGTAGTTAGTGAATAAGACGTGAGGTTTGTGTTAAAATATTACACATTAAAGTGGGGCAACTTACACACTAAAGTGGCACAACTGTCTAGTGAATTCCCCCTAGAGTTTCTATTGGTCTAAGGAGAGTCCATTTACTCTAACCAACTTGATTAACTTCAGATTACATAGTGGTAGGTTGATTAAGAATATGATTTCATTTAGCACACCTCTGCAACTCTCAAATTATGCAACTCTTATTTACACCATTGAGCTGAGCTCTAGCAATTTTATTTCAGAATAAAGGCTATTAACATCATCTGATCTGTGTTTCACTTGGTTGTAAAATCACAAAAGGTTACATTTAGAAATCTCAACCATGGCAGAATTAAATTCCTCTCCCACAGCATTTTCATAGTAGTCATTGATTTCCATATGAGTTTTACGGTCAAATTGTAAAAGTGTCAATTGATTTGTCTGCATCTCAGTTACATGTATAACATCTTTAGGAGGCTGGATTACTGGCCAGTCATGACCCTGGTTGCTACTGAACTGGTTAAGGTATTACAGGCAATAAGAAGTCAACCGACGATCAGATTTCAGGTCAGAACAGGTGTAAGGGGTTATTTTAATACCATAAACAGAATCTGTGAATAAGCTCTTAGCAATGATGTTTCATAGTCTTTCAACAAGTTGAAATTTTGCGGTTGTCAGAGATGATTACTTCACTTGCTTATTTTTTAAATTTTAACTTATTATTAACCCTCTGCAATAATTTGTGGTGTTTGGTGTAGACAATATATACTACTGTATACTGTAAGTTAAATCTTAAATAAAAGTTTTAACTTATATATATATATATATATATATATATATATATATATATATATATATATATATATATACCATATATACACAATATCTCACATTTTTGTAAATATTTGATTAAATCTTTTCATGTGACAACACTGAAGAAATGACACTTTGCTACAATGTAAAGTAGTGAGTGTACAGCTTGTATAACAGTGTAAATTTGCTGTCCCCTCAAAATAACTCAACACACAGCCATTAATGTCTAAACCGCTGGCAACAAAAGTGAGTACACCCCTAAGTGAAAATGTCCAAACCATCCCAGTGTAATGTGTATTGACAATTATAAGTAAGCCATTTGTAGGTTCTTCAGGGAGAACTAACTTTTGATAATTTTTGATAAATTACTATTTCTGTGTAAACGTGGGAGACAACAAATGCTTTTAATGACAAAATAACATACATTGAAAGCCACAACAAAATTATCAAGAAAATCATACCACTCTTAGAACCATCCAAACCCCATCCAGTAGCTCAGACTGAACCCTTTGTACTGCAGTAACAAGTCGCTGACAATGAAATCTGAATATAGCCTTTATGCTAAGGCCCCAGGGAAATAACTCTCCTCACTGAATGTCCCAAATTGAATTCTCCATTAGGAAATAGAGTTAGGTGTAATGTGAATTCTCTGTAGCTTGCCTTGACAGTTGGTAATGTTTCCGATTTCAGCCTGAGAAGACTCCTGTTGACTCTGAGTCACTCTGTTGCTGTCACCTACAGTATATCTGCATATTAATGTATGTTATTTTGGTAACACTTTACAGTAAGGTTCCATTTGTTAACATTAGTTAACATGAACTAACAATGAACAATATTTGTACAGCATTTATTAGTCTTATTTCATGTGTATTAAAACATATGTTAATACAGTTTTATATAAAATGTTGTATTATTTAACATTAGTTAATGCACTATGAGCTAACATGAACTAACATTGAGCATTTGTATTTTTATGAACTAACATTCACTAAGATTAATAAATGCTGTAAAAAATATATTGTTAATTGTTTGTTCATGATACTTAATGAACAAACTTATTTTAAAGTGTAACATTGTGTGTGTGTGTGTGTGTGTGTGTGTGTGTGTGTGTGTGTGTGTGTGTGTGTGTGTGTGTGTGTGTGTTCGTTCTATTGGTCATTAATAAAACCCTTTATAAATGATTAACAAATGTAACTTTAATGCAAAGTTTTATTAAACACACTAGGGGTTAAGATTTCTTCAAAACACTTAAAAATATTAAACATTGGCATGTAACTTGTCCTGCACCATTTGTGCTATGGACATGAGTGATACATCAGATAATGCCGTTTGTTGAGAAGAGGTGTGCTATTGCATTTTAAGCAATCTGCTTTACAATTTTTGCCAGCTGGATAATAAAACATAATAATAATAATAATAATACAATCCCATATATTTACATAGACTTACATTAAACTGACATATCTAGGGACCAGAATATCACAGAGACATGGCCTTTAAGCAGCCATTCAGGATACCTTAGCAACCACCTATAAATGCCCTTGCAACCACCCAGAATCCGCTAGAATAGCGGTTACAAGATTCGCACAGGCAAGCACCACTCACAATATCTTTAATTTAAAATCTTGTTTGCTATGGTTATCTTGTTGAACTCCTGTGAATGTGAACATTTTTGGCTAACAAATTACAGAGATCTTTCTTTGGGAGTATAATGATCAATTATTATTCTACTAAATGGCAGGAACCATTCAACATCTCATACTTGCCCTTTCTCAAAAACAATACAGCAAAATTCAGTGACAGTTCTTCATATATTGCTATGGAGTGCAGTAGATCACAATTGGGGTGGTGAGAAAAGGCATCCCTTGGTGCGTCTATAACCTCTGAGTGAACTGCTCCCATCAGTCCACCTCCTGGAACACAACCTTCCACACGCCCCTGGAAAACTAACAAAGATAGTTTAGCCATTTTAGCTGAATGTGAAAATAAACAAATGTTCACTTACACCCCCGGTGAATAATGTCAGTTTTCCGTGCAGGGCTGACAAGGAGCAGGTTAAATACCTGTGTTGTTGTTTCTGGAGAAGGCAAGTGTCTAGTAAAAAGTTCATAGAAATGATAAATCTCCCACCCTCCCCAAACCCCACCACAGTCAAGCTCTCTGAAAGCTGTAAATCACGAGCTCCGCCAGCATTCTCCGATTTCTATCGCATATAAAAAATTGCGATACGTTCCTACGCACTGCAACTGCCACTGTTTCTGTCTAGAGAGACTCATTCTTGCTAATAAATAAATATTTTGGTGTCTGCGACTTTCTAGTTATTAAAGTTATAAGGGCTCACTTAGTGCAGAATGAAAATATTTCATCTGAGTACTTAACGTCAGTTTGGCCATTTTGCTGTCTACGCGTTTATCAAGACTTTGAGCGGTAATAAGTCATTTCGAGGTACAATGCGCAGTTTTCACTGAAAAAAAACCTCACACACACACAAAATAGGTAGTAATATATACATCTGGCATTCAAATGCACTCGGCGGCTTATATTTTAAGTATTTGCCAAGTAAAACAGAGCATTACAGCTTGTGAAAACAAAATGATGTCTAGTATGTTGCTCACGTTAGCTTTATTAGTGTTAGACAAACATGAGATGCCCTGTGGACTAGCTCAAGACTTCATGCTTCATGATTCAAAACTAGTCAGATTCAAATTTAGTGTGTTATGTTTCATTTATGTGTTATTCCTAGAACAGTCAGCACGGGTGAGGGGAAATGCATACCGGCTTAGTGTTAATGTGTTTATATCTGCAACCAAGCAGCGACAGACATTGAGAACCCTTCTATAATGAAGCTAACATTCCTGAAGTTTGCTTGTGTTGGGGACTGTTAGCACGCGTTTTCAGAAGCCTCGTGGGTGAACTCACTAAATAGTTGTGCCATGTTTGTGTGTTGCATTTTAGCTCAAAAACATGCATCTTATTCACTAACCACCTGCAATGCTATTTCGCTTAAAGAGAAGTTGAAACACTACCTGAAAAGTTCCGTTTTGATGCTAAGGTTGAACAGAATTGTAATATTAATGGTTTGAGCATGACGAGGTCAGGGCACGCTGATGTAAGACAGAGATGATTCAGTTACTCTGAAGTAAAAAAAAAAAAAAATCATCAAATTGGACAGATTGTGACTTTTTTACATTTAGTTGAAGGGTATAAAATATTTGATATTTTAGAGCAGACTGTAGAGGAAATCTCATAGTGTTTGATGCTCACGACTCAAATAGGAGGCCTTATGGTGAGCAAGCAATGGAAATTGCCTGTGTCAACAACACTGGACCATGAAGAAATGGAAACGGCAAACAAGCACTCAAAGTGGAGAAAACATTTATTGCCACTCACTTTCAACTTGCGTCGCAGTCTCCACTCTCCACCCTCCACCCGAGAGTGCACCCAAATGCACTCCTCCCATTTCTTTAGAGACTACATCTCAGAGTTTAACACCATTTTGGTGCTGATGTGAAAGGTTGCAAAATGAACAAAAGGCAGTTGCATGTGTGAATAGCAGATGTGCTATCTCACTAGTAAAGGCAATCCAACAATTTTACTGCAATTTACCAGGTTGCATGTGTGAAAGGGGCTAAAATCGAATGACAACTCAAAATGATTTGTACGAGATGGCAAAAACGGAAGATAGGTTCTGGTAAACTAACTTGTATTATTTCTCACTATTTCGCCATCTCATACTATTATTAAGACATGTCATAAGATGGGCTTGGCAATGCAGTTTATTCAACCCTTTCTATGTAAATTATCAAAAAAGTCATTCACGGGAAGCAAGCGGTAAACAGAATTTTTAAAAAGAGATTTTGAGCAACTTTTCTATGGCAGCAATGATTGACCAAATACAGGAGAAGAATGTTATAGGCAGGCATTTATTCAGAAGCCTGTTATAGTAGAGCACACTTTCGTAATTTTTAAGAGTCAAAAGCGATGCTGCACAGTTGTGCAAAGTGTGCCAGATAGCAGTAGTCTGCAGCATATTCCACAGTCTACCAGTTAGAACTGACACAGCAGAAATGACATTTGCACAGTTGCATGAATTGCATAATTTCTTTACTGAATTGGCTGCTGGAACAAGACAGATAGTGTGTGCAATTAAACAACACTATCAGCAGGCACAATAAATTTTTTCTGAATTCCCAACATAGTGTTTTTTAGTTTATATCCGCACTGACAAAACAACAGACAATGAGTGCGTTTAAACGCAGTACATGGTTAATAGCCTGACAACATATAAAATCATGTAAAAGCAACCTAGTCTCATAGAATCACATTACTATTGCTATATTTTTGCAAAAGTGTTTTACGTGGCTTCATATTGTGGCCATTTCTGGGTGAAAGAGCACTAGAGGCGCTACAACAAATTTTATTTACTTTTACACAAATCATGAGAAAAAGGGAAGATTATCAGTCTTTTCACCTGGTTCCTCACACAATCTTATAACATCTCAAAACTTACTTTGGTGCATGACTTGTAACAGCGATTTCACATATCCTCTCCTCAACCACCACAGTCAGTCTGGTCTCGTCCATTTTTGTGTCCATATTCAATTAAAATTAGGCAAATTGTTGCTTCAATGAAAACTGCAGTGCATTTGTTTATGTTTATCAGCAAATTTGGACATAATCGGTTAATGTTTAAAGCCTATAGCCTACTATATCCCTAAATATAAACAGGTAAAAATAGAATCAGAATGAGCTTTATTGCCAAGTATGGTTACACATACAAGGAATTTGTCTTGGTTACAGAAGCTTCAGTGAACAAACAATACAACAACAAGACAGAGAAAATAATAAAGAAATAGAATAAAAATAAAGGTAAATAGAAAACAAAAGTACTGTATATATATATATATATATATATATATATATATATATATATATATATATACAAATACACAATAAGAATATATATATATATATAAGACAATATACACATGTATGTACAAAAACAAATTCAAATCTGTTATATAAACATGCAAGGGAATGTATGGCAGAATAGGTAGGGTATATTGGATAAATATAAATAGATTGTGTATTGCACATCATTTTTGCTCAGTAGGGCAGAAGGATAGCCTGAGGGAAAAAAAATAAAAAATCCTGTGCCTGACAGTTCTGGTGCCCTGTAGCGCCTGCCAGAAGGCAACAGTTCAAAAAGGTAGTGTGCTGGGTGAGTATTTCCAGCCCTTTTTCTCAATCTGGAAGTATACAGTTCTTGAAGGGATGGTAGGGGGCAACCAATAATCCTCTCAGCAGTCCGAACTGTCCTTTGTAGTCTTCTGATGTCCAATTTCGTAGCTGAACCAAACCAGACAGTTATTGAAGTGCAGAGGACAGACTCAGTGACTGCTTAGTAGAACTGTTTCAGCAGTGCCTGTGGCAGGTTGAACTTCCTCAGCTTGTTGAAGGAAGTACAACCTCTGCTGGGCCTTTTTCACAATGAAGTCAATGTGGGTCTCCCACTTCAGGTCCTGTGAGATGGTAGTGCTCAGGAACCTGACTAACTCTACTGTTGCAACAGTGATGTTTGGAAGGGTGAGCGGGGTCAGTGTTGGGGTGTTCCTCCTAAAGTCCACTATCATCTCCACCGTTTTGATGATGTTCAGCTTCAGGTTGTTTTGACTGGACCAGTGAGCCAGCCGTTCAACCTCCCTTCTGTATACAGACTCACCGTCATCTCGGATGAGGCCGATGACAGTGGTGTCATCTGTAAAGTTCAGGAGCTTGACAGAGGGATCCTTGGGGGTGCAGTCATTGGTATACAGGGAGAAAAGTAGTGTGGAGAGCACACATCCCTGGGTGGCACCAGTGCTTATCGTACATGTACTGGAAGTGAATTTCCCCTGTCTCACTAGCGACTGCCTGTCAGTCAAAAAGCTGGTGATCCTCTAACAGATATACATTGGAACAGAAAGTTGGTGTAATTTAGTCTAGAGTATAGCTGTGATGATGGCATTGAAAAGTCCACAAAAAGGATTTTTGCACATGTCCCTGGTCTGTCCAGATGTTGCAGAATATGATGAAATCCCATGACTGCATCATCCACAGACCTGTTTGCCCAATAAGCGAATTGAAGGGGATTTTGAAAGGGTCCAGTGATGTTTTCAGGTGGGCCAACACCAGTCTCTCAAATTACTTCATGACCACAGACGTCAGAGCGACATGTAGTCATTAAGTCCTGTGATTTTGGGTTTCTTTGGGACAGGGATGATGGTGGAGAGTTTGAAGAAGCAGAGAACTTCACACTGTTCCAGTGATCTGTTAAAGATCTGTGTGAAGATGGGGCAAGCTGGTCAGCATAGGATTTTAGAAAAGTGGTTGAAACACCACCTGGGCCCTGTGCTTTCCTTGTCTTTTGTTTCCGGAAGACACTGCACACCTCCTCTTCACAGATCGTAAGTGCAGCTTGAGTAGCAGGAGGGAAGATGAGGGGGTTGCAGGAGTTTTTGGTGTTTGTGTGAACCAAAGATCAGAGCGGGTGTGGGGTGAGACTGGGCCTTTAAAATCTATAGTAAAACATATTCAAATCGTCAGCAAGTTGTAAGTTCCCTACAGTGTTGTGGTAGTGTCTTGAAGTTGGTAAAGTCTTTCACAATGAAAACTTGTTTTTCAGCTTATCAGAGTAGCTTCTTTAGTGACTCTGATTTCCTTATTCATTGTGTTCCTGCCCTGATTGTACAATATTTTTCCCCACTTCTGTAAGCATCCTCTTTGGCCTGATGAAGCTGCCTGAGTTTTGCTGTAAACCATGGTTTGTCATTGTTGTATGTTAAATAAGTCCAAGTAGGAATGCACATGTCCTCACAGAAACTGATATATGAAGTCACAGAATCTGTGAGCTTGTCCAGGTCTGTGGCTGCAGCTTCAAAAACACTCCAATCAGTGCAGTCAAAGCAGCGTAGTTCCAGCTCGGCTTCATTTGTCCATTCCTTTAAAGTCTTTACTACAGGTTTAGCTGACTTTAGTTTTTGCCTTTAGGTTGGAAGAAGATGAACCAGACAATGCTCAGACAGTCCCAAAGCTGCTCTAGTGACAGAGTGATATACATCACTTAATGTTGTATAGCAATGATCCAGTGTATTTCTGTCTCTGGTGAGGCATGTAATGTGCTGTTTGTATTTGAGCAGTTCATGTGTGAGATTTGCCTTTTTTAAAATCTCCAAGAATAATAATAACTGAGTCCGGGTATTTTTGTTCCACGTCTGTGATCTGATCAGCCAGCTGTTTAAGCACTGCGTTCACGCACATGTGTGGAGGAATATAAACACTCAGCAGAATAAATGACGAGAACTCCTGCGCCGAGTAGAAAGGCTTACAGTTGATAAAGAGTGCTTCCAATGTAGGACTGCACATCTTCTTTAACATTGTTAAATCAGTACACCTAATTTCATCGATGTAATTGGATGTTCCAAAACCTCTTGTTTTTTATGTTAACTCTGCAATCTAAACTCTGCGATCCGCTCTGAACAGCTGAAAGCCTGGCAGATGTAATGCAATGTCTGGAAAGGCTTCACTCAGCCAGGTTTCTGTGAAGCAATGAAGTTTATTTATTTATACTTTTTTTTATTAATTTGTGTTAGTTTGTATGCAGATACAATGTAGTGTATTAGCCTCAGCTTAAATATTTTTAATATCCTTTTGGTTATTTACTATAATATCCTGATTATTTGGGATTTTCTACACCCAGTGCTGCACAGCAAAAATAGGCTTAATTAGGCAATACTATATGCACGCTGCCGTGTCTGGGACGCTTCTGGGATGTGACACCTAGTGACTCACGCTTGCAATGTGAAGGGTGTAATCTGGTAATATGGGCGTTGAAATGAAAATGCACTGCTCACACTCCGCTCATTGAGGATATGTGAAACCGGCATAAGAAAATACATTTGAAATGTTTTATTACTTAACCAACTATATTTATAATCTGTGCACTTGTGATGCAAAGGACCGGGGTACGAGTCCTGAAGAGCATACGAGTTTGTTTTGTGGATTTTTCCTCTGCTCTTTCTCTCTCTGTCTGGGTGTCGGTGTGATATGCTTGTTCTCTTTGTGTCCTATCAGGTGCCGCCGATTCGTTAATTGTTTGCTCCAATTTAACAATGGTGATTGGTTGTTCCTGATGGAGTGCTTCATAAAATCTGTGCGCTGTCTCTAAATGTCAGCTCTCATGGGTGATTCGTGCTGTTCCAGACACTCCGCCAACTGCCAGACCAAACCCAGTGTACTCTACTCTGTCTAGGGTAATTCTGAGAGCAGGAACTTAATATGCAGTTTGTGATTTGGCACTTAAAACCACGACTATTGTTTTGCCTTTAAAGCAGAAGGTTTGTATGGGTGACCTGCCTGTTTTGTTTAGTTTTTTTATTTAGTTTACTTTGGTTTTTGTTAGAGTTGGTAGGTAAGTTTCTCTGTATCTTCATTTTTCATATTTCCAGGTTATTTATTTCTCTTTGTTTTACAAGATTGTTTTGTTTGTTATTTTGGACCAGGGGTCATCCTGAAGTCCTTTTTCCTGCTGCTTTTAAAAATGTCTATTCGTAATAATGCATTATTGTTCAATTTATACTCTGGATTCTCTGGTCTGACAGTTGAGTGGAAATCTTTCCCTTTTATCTTTATTGCATCAAACCCTCAGGGGATGTAAAAAAGCTGAAAATGTTATAGAAGCACAACAAAATGACGTGGTTACTTCAGCAATTGTGTTTTTCATGTCATATTAGGTTTTTTTTTAATCACATTGTCGATTAGGTTTAAGGTTTAAGCTAGGGAGGAATATTGTGTTTATTTAAAACTCAATAGCAAATTAAGCTCATTTGTTTGGGAGAAAACTATGCGCTTTTAGCGTCAGTCTAGCGACATTTCACCTTGCATATCAAACTGCAAAAATGACACCACAGTTACATAATTTCCATGAGATCAGAATGTGTATTTACTTGTTATCCCAGTTCCACCCTGCATGTAAGTAAACACCTTTACTGCCATTCTGGTGCAATATTCAAGGTGTGACGTCTTTTGCATTAAACTGTTTAGGTTTTGAAATTAAAATCAAGGGTGTAGCCAGAAAATCATATTTGGGTGGGCCTTAATAAACCTGGATGGGCCAAATGTGTGTGTTTTTATTTTTCCAAATTCTCTCGTCTGCTTGTGTTGGGGCTTTTAGTGTGCATTACCAAAGTCAGAGTGTTATCAAGAGTAATGCATTAAATTCCTTTCACTGATAAGTAAAGAAGCTTAGGATTATCTTCAGACTGAACATTGAAGTTAAGAAAGAAGAGCTCTCTCTCTCTCTCCCTTTTCTCCTTGTCTGTCTCTCTCAGTAGCTCCTTCAGTATATAATTATTTTTTTTTTTTTGTCAGGGTACCTTACCATTTGTGTCAGGCGCAGTGATTATTCAACCAAAGCAATGAGGGAAGGTAGACGAATGAGGTATCTTTATTCTGTTGGTCTGTAGTTCTCGACTCTTTTTCGTGAGCGCACAGCTCACCCTCTTATCTTCTGAATAGCGGCCAAAAATAATGAGAGAGTCAACGAGACGGTTCTCTGTTTTTCTGTCATATTACAGCGAAGTTGTTTGTTTATCCAAGCTGGATCTATATTTCACATTTGAATTGAATTACTTTGAAATAGTCTAAAAGCTCCCACTCTAATAACATGCCAATTACAACAAAGACCTACTTCGAATAAATATGAATATAATGCTGTAATTTATTGCTTTAAACACAAGCCGAACCTGGTTCCCTTGACACCATTGATTATTAATTGGAGGTTCAGCCTCAAGGGCCAATTAAAGAGGGCCATTTAGGAGCGTCCAGAAGAAGTTAATGGGTATTTGTCAAAGGAATGGCAAACCACTTACCTCCATGGTCTTATATCAACAGGAAATCCAATAGATATTGCCTGACATAATGCATGCCACATATATGAACATTGGCATGGCTTTATTGAAAACAAGTTATGTTTCTAAAATGGATAGGTCAATCCCATGGATATGTTTGTTGAACGCTTTTCAATGATGTGTGTCAATTTCTTAAAGTGACCTTCTCGATGATGTACAGGCTCAGCGTTTGGGTTTCTCAGGCATTTGCATAGAAGTATGCTTGACATCTTTACTGTAATGAACCCTCACTCTCTCAATTCATTAATGGACCAGAGTCGTAGTCCCATAACATATGTTCTGTAAATATGCATTGATTTATTTGGACCTCTCATAATGAAGCGTATGGAAACTGTGCATGCACACCGGCTTCTTGAGTAATTAGTTGTGGACGGTAAACTATAACTCAGAGAATATACATAAACTCCGGCTGGCCTTTTCCTGTAAGAGTAGCCATTTCCACAACCTCCTCGGTCAACTTGATACACTGTCAAAACAAATTTACTCCAGCCATTTGTTTTAAAGCAGGTACAATTATTTGTTTATTAAGTTTGCATTTTTATTCACTGATAAAAGTGAATGTAGGCAATTGTTATGATAAATAACAATTTGTACATTATCTGAGAATTACTTTTGTTAGTGTAATCTAATGTAGTCAAAATAATTTAGTCATATTAATAATATTTTTGACATGATAAACCCATTTAATTTAGACAAGTGGTTATTAAAGCTAGGTTGCAAGTTCCATCTTTACCAACATAGTTCAGTGATTTGGTGTGTCCCAAAATCATAGTTACAATAAACATTCACAAACAGCATCGCGCAGTTGTGCAGTTTCGAAAAAGTTTGACTTTGCTGAGGCTTCTAAATCTTTTATTCCATATATCTTTAATTCTGTCAAGACTTGGACCAAGTTTACACACATATAAGAAAAATACTTATTCTGGGGTTTTGCAGAAAGTGGCATTCTGAAACGTCATGTAAATGCGAATGCAGCCGTTGGGATTAAAGGCTGTCAAGAGAAAGCACCTTATTACACACAGTTTGTCAGAGAACAAAGCTTTTGTGTTTATGTCAACGCATAATTAACATTTATATGTTTTTGACGAGTCTGTATGATGTGCGTATGTGCTCAAGTACATTGGGGTAACCCTGAGGTCTGATATTGTGGAAAACCACACTATCGCATCATATGTATCTGTCGCTTTACACAGTGCATGCCGCTTTCTTCAGCAGCTTTCAGCATTAAACATCTTTCTAGTGTATGTATAAACGAGCCACTATAATTTAATATTAGCTCAAGCTATTCGTCCACCTCCGTAACGTCATTAACTAGAGCTCTATTTTATTGAATCAATGTGGTTTGAACGATAGATGTGTAACGATAGATAGTTACTACGGTTTCGAGAAACATGAGTCATGAATAGCTAGTTAATTTCTCCAATGATGCATCATAGTTTGGTGGTTAAGCAGTGAGTTACAGTGAGTCCTTGTGCGGCACACGCACCCCAGACAATCATATTATAATTTTTTTCTAGTTTCAAAAGGGACGTGACCAAAAAACAAACATTGACATTTCCAGGTAAATGAAGAAAAGCATTTTTACAGTGTATTTTTATCACTCCTTAGTTTAGAACAAGGTGTAACTCAAACCCTAAGGTCAACTGTAACATCTTTTAAAGCTGCATCAAACATATATTATTTAGTCGTGAAAAATAGCAACCTACTGACTGAATGACTGCAGGTACTTCTGTGTAGTGTATTACAGCACTTTTCTAGTCCAGGAAATAGTGCTGACTTTTGGCATATCAATAGTTTATATTTATATACAAAATTTGTTGAGATCGATGTAATCGTTTATGATAACACATGTGTTTGTGAAATTATTTGTACTTGCAGACAGGGACCAAGAACCATGAAGTGTCCCTGACATTCACACTTGTTATTGTCTAGCAGCTGGGGTAGATCACTTACACAAGCATGTAACTCATTTACTTATCAAATGAACGGTTAAAGCTGTGTAAATAAACATCTGCCTGACTTATTCCAAGTCTTGGAACCTGTTTTCGACAAGTCCAAACCTAATGTCTAAGAGAGATAATCCATTACAGAGCAGACAGTGTTTGGGGCTCTATTACTCGCTGCAGGCAGACAATCATGGAGATGTGCATATTTGTTGCTATGTGTACTGTTTGTAAGTTGCTTGGGTTCAAAAAGTTGTATCAGTCAAATAACTATTTAAATCTAGTGATCTTTAAATACTTTAAATTATCTAAGTTTAATAAGCAACTACACTGCGTGCCCAATTATTAGGCAAATTGTATTCCAAAGGATTCATTTTATTGTTGAACAAGCATTGTGCTCTCAGTCAATCCAAAATGTTATTGAACCTCAAACACGAATGTTTAACAATGTGAGTTTAGTCTTTCTCAGGGGAACATATAAGTGTGCACAATTATTATTTAACAACTAAATTACAAAAAGAATTTCTTTCAACTCAATTGTTTATTCTCAATTTTTAGAGTAGGTGCAACAAATAAGTAAAACAAAATGACAATTAAATAACATTTTTGGCCTTTCAAAAATATTTAGTGACCAAAATAGCCACCCTTCTTTTCAATAACTGCCATGAGCCTTCCATTCATGGATTCTGTCAGTTTCTTGATCTGTTCACATTCAACTTTCACCGAAGCAGCAACCACAGCCTCCCAAATGCTGTTCAAAGAGGTGTATGGTCTTCCCTCACTGTAAATCACACGTTTGAGAAGGGCCCACAAGTTCTCAATAGGATATAAGTCAGGTGAGGAAGGGGTCATTATTTGGGCATCTTTGAGGCTCTTACTGGCTTGCCAAGCAGTGGAGTACTTGGATGCATGTGATGGCACATTGTCCTGCATAAAGATCACACCCTTCTTGAATGCTGAGGACTTCTTCCTTTACCACTGCTTGAAGAAAGTACATTCCAGAAACTGGCAGTAGGTTTGGGAGTTGAGTTTGTGTCCATCTTCAACTCGAAAAGGTACAACTACCTCATCCTTAATGATAGCAGCCCATACTAGTACCCCTCCTCCACCTTACTGACACCTGACTTGAAGTGGTGCCATGTGTCCATTTGTGATGCAGCCACGGGCCCATCCATCTGGTCCATCAAGAGTCACTCTCATTTCATCCATTCATAAAACCTTTGGGCAAAGATATACATGACGCTTCAACTTGTGAATATATTCAGTGGTGGTCGTGTTTCAGCCTTCTTGACCTTGGCCATGTCTCTGAGCACTTGACATCTTGTACTTCTGGACACTCCAGGTAGGTTGCAGTTCTGGAATTTGATAGCATTGGAGGATAATGGGTTCCTGGTAGCTTCACGTTTAATTCTTCTCAAGTCTTTTGCGATTAATTTGCGCCGTTTCTTCTCCGTGTGTTTTTTGCACCCCAGTTGACTATTCGCAACGAAACGTTTGGTTGTCCGGTGGTCACACCTCAGTTTAGCTAATTCAAGAGTGTTGCATCGGTCGGAAAGGCATTTTACAATATTTGACTTTTCAGTGTCAGTTAAATCTCTTCTTTGGCCCATTGTATCCGAGGTAATGAAGCCTAATGATTATGCACACCTTGATATAAATGTTTGTCACTTTTGCCACACCCTCGATTATTACATAAATACATATCACCTGAAAATGATTAAATCAAATAAGCATTCAAGTTTATATGGTTTGGAGTTGGAAAATGTGCATGTAAATAATGATAAGATCAGAATACTCACTTGCCTAATAATTGGGCACGCAGTGTATACAGACTTACTTGAAACAACTGTATGTAAGCCATTTGCAGGTAGATTCCCCCAAAATTGTAAATACTATGGCTCTATGGTGCTTTCAGAACAATTCTCTCTTTGAGCTAGGGTTGCCAACAAAATGTTGCAATTTTGGAGAAAATACGGGACGTCTTGATAGTGATGCCTGTTGTATCGTGTATTAGCAGGTTGCAAAACATTCCATATTAAAGGTTTTGGGTTTCATATTAAAGCAGAAAAATGCTCAAAATGCTGGGACTATCTGTTTCTCTGATTATTAGTAGATGGGATGAGTATTCAGTAAACCTGTTTAAAAAACAGACATTATATTCTAATTACGTTTTGATAATTTTAGAGCCATATAAATGACACACATCACTTGGAACCTTTGGGAAAGTCTTGCCTGTCAAAAGTTAAATGTTTCCTCAGAAACTGCACTCGTGAGCTTGTCATTTGAGTGAAATAGGAATTTGAGTGGGAAGAGTGAACTGCTCCTGTGGGTGGATGTAATAAATTCTAGGTAATCATTTCTGCAGCACAGTACTTAGTTTGTTTAAGGCCCAGGTTGTTTCCAGCATGTTAAAGATAGCAGCAATAACTATTTTATTAGCCCTCGTGGATAACGGCTCCCCTGCTCTTCAGCTCCTCAACACGAAGGATATGAGCAGAACAAAAATCCATAAAAAGCAAATGTAAAAATTAACTACTTAAACTTCTATATATAGCCAACTTTCACTGGTTTCCTCACTGGAACAACAGTAGTGAACTTGGAGTCCTCTAAAATGGGTGATTTATACTTTATGAGGCAATGTTAACATAAACAGGAGAACGGCCGTTTCTACTCACAGCATAAATGCATATAATCCGTCAGAGCTAACAGATGAAAGGACAGAATAGTAGCAGCCATTCAGGGGACAAGAGGGGTCAAGTGGAGCCTTTATGCATGCTGGAAACAAGTTTAGAGTGAAGCACTCAGCTGAGCAAATCAAACTTCAACAACCAAACAACTGCAGAAAATCAGGCTCAAAATCAGTAAACATAAAATCTTCACAAGGTTTCCACTCACTACTGGGGGAATAATAACACATTATAGTTTGTGTGAAACAGTGGAGAGTTTGTTAAGGGTTTAAGTAACACATAAAGTATCCAGATATTTCTACACAAATATAAACATAAAAGTCAGTGGGTGTGCGGCCCATAGGGAGCCTATGGCAGATTTATGTACTATTAGAATAGAGTAAATACCAATGTTGATTGGACAAGAGGCTCTAAATGTGTAATTTTGGGTAACACCCAGATGTTGTGCTTCTCTGCGAGTCTATGGGAGCTTAATGGGCGGCATTTGCATTGGAAAAAGCATTCTTGTTTATCTAACAATTTGGCCCACCTGCAACCATCCCTGCAATATCGGCCCGCAAAAAAAATACAAAATTACAAAATGCACCTAAAATGTTGTAATAACAAAAACTGTAGTAACTATAGGATTTTGATGGAAACAGTGGTTTCCATTATACATATTTTGAGTTAATCAAACCAAATCTCTGATTGAAAGGCACTGCAAAAGAGGCAGACTGATCTCACAGTGAAATCGGAAACAGTACATAGACTTTTCTTTAGCCCTAATCTGCCAAATCGGAAAAGTGAAACACTGCCCCAAGTGGCCAAAGCGGTAAGTGTTGTTGGGCATATGGGCACGAGTGAGCTCCATTTTCCAGGTGTAATATCAAAGGAAAGGCGAGCAAGCCGTGAAGCAAGTTGTTTTCAGCTGTAGAGGCTGTTATACAGTGAAGAGGAATGCATTTTATAAACTGATCTCCCAACCCAAACCCCAAACCTAATGGAGTCAGTGGAGTAAAAAATCTAATGTAAGAGGAAGAAAATGCAACCTCTGAATCCCAATTATCACTAATTATGCGAACGCAATTACTTTCTGTTTTTAACATGGTATCCAAACCCATGTCTCCCATGCTGCTGATGCAATATGCTTCTGGTTGCGCCACAGGGAAGGTAAACATACTGGAGCCAATGCAAAAATAGGAGATGCTGCTTGTTGGCGAGTCAGCAAAATGTGGCTGATCCTATTGGGTACCGGAACTCTCAAAAACAACATGCTGACCTTACATGTGAAAATGTTGCTTAAGAAAAAGATAGCCCGAAAATGAAAATTCTGTCATTAGAAGAATGCAAGTCATATTGGTTTTGAATGAGACAAGATTGAGTAAATAATGACAAAATTTAAATTTTTAACTATTTCTTTAAATAATAAAACAAGCATAAGCATAGGGCATCTATAGCAACTTGATGAAGTTGAGGCTTTTTTTCAACATTGCGTTAGAAAGGTGATAAAAATTAACATATTGCCATTTCCACTGGCTCCATCAGATTCCAGTAATAACAAGGCCATTACTGAAGTTGATTTTAAGAACGGCACACTCCACAGACACTTCCAGGGAAGTTTCTCACTGGCGGTATTCCCTTGCTGGCCTGATCATTCTTTCCAATTCCTCTCAGTGAGTTTGGGACATTTTAGAGTCAGAAGCTTCTCTCACAGCTCTCTTGATTTACATGCGCTCTGTGCACTTTTTTTTTTTGCTTGATTCAGAGCAAGAAGGAAAGCAGGCATTAATTCCAGTTCATATACTGTATGTTCAGATTAACCCTCCACTCACTCTAATGGGTCTGAGGAGATCAAGCCATCTAAAGGGGGATTTGGGACCTCTCACCTCACTAAACAGCTTGAATCCTGCAGGGATTACAGAAATAGAGCAAAGAGACAGAAGTCCGGGTTCATAAATGCTCATAAGTGTTCAGTCTTCACCAGATTACTGCCCTTCTGTTCTTTAAATGAGTAGTTAAACCAAAAATAAAAATTCTGTCTTAAATTTACTCACCATCATGTCATTTCACACTTGTATGTAGAACACAGAAATAAAAATGTTAATTAATGTTATGGTCAGTTGTTTCAGTACAATGGCAGTTCATAGTGACTCATGTTAATGCTTATAATAGGTCCCAAAGGTATCATAAAAGTAATCCATGTGGCTAGTGCTTCATATTCCAAGTCTTCAAAGGCATGCATCAGGTTAAATTACATTTTTTTTTAAAAAATTTCAGTTAAAATCTTAGCGTCCATTGTGCGTTCATGAGCACTATGTTTTTTAGGATTATATTTTAGGACTGCAAATCATTAAAAAAAAATTATAAATAAAATAATAATAATTGTACATTATCAAATACTCTTTTGTACTAAGTTAATTCAAGCCTAATAAAATCAGTGGCACCTTAATTTGTTTCAAATGCCCAATTCTCACTACTTAGTAGGTCCTCGTGGTGGCGCGGTTATTCACCTCAATCCAGGTGGTGGAGGACAAGCCTCAGTTAACTCCGCTTCTGACACCGTCAATCCGTGCATCTTATTACGTGGCTCGCTGTGCATGATACCGCAGAGACTCACAGCATGGGAGGCTCATGCTACTCTCCACGATCCATAAACAACTTACCACGTGCCCCGTTAAGAGCGAGAACCACTAATCGCAACCACAAGGAGGTTACCCCTGGAGTTCACAAGTTCAAATCCCAGGACATGCTGAGCGACTCCAGCCAGGTCTCCTAAGCAACCAAATTATCCTGGTTACTAGGGAGGGTAGAGTCACACAGGGTAACCTCCACGTGATCACTATAATGTGGTTCGCACTCGGTGGGGCATGTGGTGAGTTGTGCGTAGCTGCCATGGTGGATGGCATGGGCCTCCACACACGTTATGTCTCCGTGGTAATGCACTCAATGAGACACATGATAGGATGTGCAGGTTGATGTCTCAGACGTGGAGGCTGAGATTCGTCCTCCGCCACCCAGATTGAGGCACGTCACTACGCCACCACGAGGACTAAGAGCAAATTGGGAATTGGACATAGACACAATCTAAAACTCAACATAAAACAAACATAATCAAATGCGGTGACATATGCAACACGGCCGCGTGCATCTCTCTCCCTCTCGAACTGGCACCACCGGCTCGTCTTTATCCCCCTCCCGGCTGATTAGCGCAATCCAAGGTGTCTTCATGGTCCGGCCTGGCCCTGCCCTCCTCATCACACTCCTCCATCGCCCGACTCAGGCTGGGGAAACCCCCGGCATGACGCACTCCCCTCCCTACCTGGAGTGGGGGTGGGGGGGGGGGTTACCCTTATGGCTGGTCTTCCCTGCCTTTTGGTGCCCTGGGAGAGACAAGGGAGGGAAATGGGAGAGGTAAAGAGTGAGACAGAGCGATAGAGAGATAAGAACTTGCTTGCTGGCTCCAGGTATGCTGTCACCCGGTCCTCAACCGCATCTCTACCCTCTGATGGATGCCAACTCGCTCCTCCCCTGGTGGATGCTAGCGAGTCCTCCAGCCCGGTGAGGACTCTGTGATAGCGCATCCCTCCTCCCTCTTGGGTTTCGGCACCAATGTAATTTGTGTAAAGGCTGGGCAAGGAGGAGGCGGGAACATGTTAAACAGTCAACGTAAAGTTTAATGATATAACTCAACATAAATCAAACATAAACAAATGCAGACACACATGCAACACAGCTGCGTACATCTCTCCCTCTCGATCTGGCACTCCGGTTCATCTTTATCCCCTTGCTGATGAGCCCAATCCAGGGCCGGCCGAGTGTCCTCACGGCCCGGCCCCGCCCTCCTCCTGGTCACAGCTCTTATTAAGGAAACACATCTTAAAGATCAGACATGAACACATCTGACAGTCTCTGTTTTTATCATCTCCAGTGGGGCATTTTAACAGAGTCTGATATGTTTTGGTTGAATGTGTTTTTCTTTTATAATTTTTTTTACATTCTCTTAAAGTCAGATACCGACAAACATTAATCAGTCTGTGTCAATTGCCATGTTCCTTTCATCTGTAGCTGACTGGTGTATTAAATTAAATCTCATGTCATTAGCTGGAATTTTAGAGTTAAGGGACAAGCATCTATTAATAAGGCAGATCGTGTTGAAAAAGACCGAACATCATAGGAGTCACATTTTACACTGCAGGGGCATTTGAATGTCTTCCCTCCCTGTGCTACATGAGGAGTTGTATTTGTGTCAGTAGAATCTTAGAATCTTATTTAGCTCTCAACGTACATCATGTTTTGTGGAAGAATAAAGGGCATAGGGAACATGAAATACTTTTAAAAAAAAGTTCACACATCATGTGCTGCTATTAGGGATGGGGATTTTATTCATTTTGTTGACTCAAGCAGTCTAAAAACATAATGGTGCAGTATGAAAGATTCAGAAACCCTTACTATTAATGACACCTGATGCCCATTCAGTGAACTGCAGCTAGCTACCTGTAGGGATGCGAGTGAGCGAGCATCAGTCAAAACAATGACTTAACGTACAAAGAGACTGAAAGTGATTCCCCGGCATCATGCTGACAGATGAGGCAGCATAATTCAAATGACACAGTTATGATTGTTTTACTGGCCAAGTTCTCCAGTGCTGGAACAGGGCTAAAACAAAGTGTGGATATAGGTCTGAATATGCGAGACTGTAGTTTGAAGTAATCACTTTTCTTTGTATGATACATTGACTGCATTTATACGATGTCGGCGTTAGCTAGCTAGCCAGCTTTATCAATAGCTGTTAGCTAAATTTGGTGGATGATGACAGTAGCTGTTTATAAAATAGACTGTACATTATAAATATGTTGACACAATTCAGTATTGATGTGATTCCATCACAACTGACATTTTGATATATCAATGCGCTATTGTTTTATAATAGTAGAATGTGTATATTTTCTGTATAATAAAGTTATGTTACACTAATGGAGACTTTTTGCATTATCTTGAACATTGTCTAGCATTCATTTCATGTGTTATTGTAGTTTAGCTAAAATGATACAGATCAATCCGTATGGCACTATATTTCACATGCTTTGCAGTTATGTAAGCTTACCTGTCCAATTAGAAGAACCCCCGTTCAGGGTCGGTTTTGATCCCCAAAACCGAACAAAGGTCCCTCCAGGAATCAAATTCCCTGCCGATGTTCACTCTAGTTTTTGCTCAACCACAATCATGTTCTCCCTAAGCTAGACACGATTCAGTAGATAAAGTTTTTTTTGGCTTACTCTGTGATTGTATAGGAGTCGGTGTTTTGCCGGACATTTGCTGGATTTAATCTCTAAAGATAACGTTACCAGTTTGTTGAATAGTGGGAGAGAAGGACTGAGGCAAGGCTCTTGTGAGTGCGTATAAACGTCACATCTTTTGGATTTTCCCGGCAAAGCCAACCCGCTCCCTTTGCATGAAAATCAGTCTACAGGTTTTATTAGGGAACTTAGGAAATCTGGGAATGGCTCATTTTTTAAGTTGCATTACAAGCTGTTCACACATTAGCAGAAAAAAGGTGAATATTACATGAAAATTGTTACATATTGCACCTTTAAACTTAAAACTCAAAAAGTCCCTGGCTTTTTTACTATAAATCTCCACTTTCCATTTCAGATGTGAATATGAACAGGCACCACATGTAACTGTCAGAAGTAAAAGTGAAAGTGAAGATTTGTAGTAAAAAAATACTTAAATATTTATTTGTTTCACACCCGCGCACTTACTGCATCAAAGCCCGCCAAAATGGGCGTGGCTAGAGTGCATATAAGCGTAGTTCGTAGGCTGGAACCCTGGTTTTCATTGAATGAAGCGGAAGTCGCTCGTGGCGCGTGCAGGCCGGCTACGCAATACTCGTTCCCTCATCTAGAGAGAACCGAGGTTACATTAGGTAACCGATTCGTTCTCTTACGAGAGGTTCTCTCGTATTGCGTAAGCTAGCTTACGCTACGGGAACCCATTGTCAATGCCGTGCGCACCAAGCATCCGCTGCATGAGCCCCGGGGGTGGGGGGACCCGGGGAAGCCCTTGTGAGTGGGGAAATAATATTTGTCCGGCAAGAGTGCGGGCCAGTGTGTGTGTAATACATAAGCACATAGTGGGAAGGGAACGACGGAATGTGTGGAATGAGTCCCATCAGTGCAGCTCACCAGGGGAGCTGTAGCGTATTAAACCGCTAGTAGTTTTGCCTGCAGGGCGGGCACTTCCAGATTGTAAAATCTGACAAAGGTGGAGGGGGAAGCCCAGCCCGCTGCCACACATATGTCGTGAATGGAAATCCTGCTGGACCATGCCCACGATGAGGCCATGCCTCTAGTGGAGTGAGCCCTAATGCCCAACGGGCATGGCAGGTCTTTTGACGCGTATGCGGCAGCAATAGCGTCCACTATCCATCTAGACAGTGTCTGTTTCGAGGCGGCAAGACCTTTGGTGCGCCCTCCGAATGAAACGAAAAGCTGCTCAGAGCGTCTGAAAGAGGCGGAGCGCGCAGTATACAATCTCAGTGCTCTGACTGGGCAAAGGAGATTGGCGTCGCGTTCGCTATCGGATGCTGGCAGCGCCGATAGGCAAATGACCTGTGCTCTGAATGGAGTACCGATCACCTTGGGAACATAGCCGTGTCTAGGCTTTAAAATGACCTTGGAGTCACTTGGTCCGAACTCAAGACACGCAGCACTGACAGACAGCGCGTGAAGGTCTCCCACACGTTTGACTGATGACAGGGCAGTCGGAAAAACGGTTTTGAGTGAAAGGTATATCAAATCCACGGATTGAAGCGGTTCGAAAGGGGGGCTTTCAGAGTTTCGAGAACTATAGAAAGATCCCAGATAGGAACCGATGGGGGGCGCAGGGGGATCATCCTTCTAGCTCCCTTGAGGAAGCGGATGACCAGCTCGTTTTTTCCCAGTGACTGGCCATGCAGGGGTTCGGCGAACGCCGCGACGGCCGCCACATACACTTTGAGCGTGGATGGGGATCTGCCCTTATCCAGCAGCTCTTGTAAAAACACGAGCAGCGACGACACCCCACATGTCCGTGGGTCCAGGTCTCTGTAGGTGCACCATTTTGAAAACACAGACCATTTTGACACATAGAGTCTTCTCGTGGAAGGGGCTCTAGCGTGTATGATGGTGTTTATTACCCCTTCTGGCAGAGCGACGGGTAGTCGTTGATCACCCAGCGTGCAGCGCCCAGCGCTCTGGGTGGGGATGCCAGATCGTGCCGCGAGCTTGAGAGAGGAGATCTGCTCTCACTGGGATGGGCCACGGCGCTGTCAGTGACAGCTGCGTAAGCTCCGGGAACCATGTCTGATTCTCCCAACGCGGGGCTATGAGGAGCACCGATTGACGCGTTTCCCTGATCCTCTGCACTACCTGTGGCAATAGCGAGACGGGAGGGAAGGCGTAAAGCGGGCGGTTGGGCCAGTCCTGGGCCAGCGCGTCCTCGCTTTTCGAGAAAAATATTGGGCAGTGAGAGTTCTCTTCTGACGCAAAGAGGTCTATCTTTGCTCTGCCGAATATGGGCCATAACTTCTGGACTGTTTGAGCGTGCATTCCCCACCATTCCCCTGGAGGAATATTGTCTCTGGACAGTCTGTCTGGGCCGTCGTTCAGGTGGCCTGGCACGTGCGTCACCCTCAGTGAGAGCAGGTGGCACTGGGACCAACTCAGTATGCGTTTCGTCAGATGGAAGAGGTTCCTGGATCTGACACCGCCCTGACGGTTTAGGTAGGATACCACAGATCTGTTGTCCGAACAGACCAGGACGTGGTGACCCTGAATGACCGGGAGAAAGCGCTAGCGGCGTACTCGACCGCTATCATTTCCAGACAATTTATGTGAAGGAGCTTTTCCTGAACTGACCATAGGCCAAAAACCGGAGAGCCCTCGCGAGACCGCGCTCCAACCGCGTGTTGGACGCGTCTGTCGAGATGACTTTTCGGCGAGATACAGCTCCCATCGTCACTCCCCGCTGATACCATTCGGCCACTGTCCAGGGCTGCAGAGCTGAAATACAGGTCTGAGTCACCTTGATCGGCTGGCGGCCTGTGGCCCAAGCCCGGCGAGACGCGGGTTTTAGCCAATGCTGAAGTGGGCATGCGCAGTAAACCCAGCTGAAGTACTGCTGCGGCTGAGGCCATGTAACCTAGCACTCTCTGAAATTTTTTCAGAGGCGTGAGGCTGTTGATCTGAAAGGACGCGGCTAGTCGCTGAACACGGCGCGCACGCTGTGTAGATAAGCGAGCCGTCATTGCCACGGAGTCTAGTTCTATTCCAAGGAAGGAAATTGCCTGACTGGGCTGTAGTGAGCTCTTGGTCCAATTGACTGCAAGACCCAAACTGTTCAGATGGCTGAGGAGAACTGTTCTGTGAGACAGCAGCTCCGTATGTGACTGTGCCATAATCAGCCAGTCGTCCAAATAGTTCAGAATTCGCAAGCCCTGACTCCGCAGGGGTGCGGCGCCGCATCCATGCACTTCGTGAAAGTACGAGGTGCTAAAGACAGGCCGAGCGGAAGGACGGTGTATTGATAAACCTGGCCGTCGAAGGTGAATCTCAAGAATGGCCTGTGACGGGGATTTATCTGAATCTGAAAGTAGGCATCTTTCAGATCGAGAGAGATAAACCAGTCCCCTGGCGCGTATGCGCGAGGAGTTTCCTGATTGTAAGCATTTTGAGCGGTCTTTTGCAAGCACCTTGTTCAAACCCTTGAGATCTAATATTGGTCTGAGGCCGCCGTCTTTCTTGGGAACAAGAAAATAACGGCTGTAAAACCCCGACTCGCTCTGCGAAGGCGGCACTTTCTCTATGGCCCTTTTGCACAGAAGGTTTGCTATTTCTGAATGAAGCATGCAGGCTGCTTCCGTGTTCACAATAGTTTTGAGCCGCGCTCTGAAGCGGGGAGGGCGGCGATCGAACTGTAGCAAATAGCCCTGTTTTATTGTGCTTAACACCCATTTGGATATCCCTGGGATAGCTTCCCACGCTTTGAAGCGTAACGCTAGAGGGTGAATGGCCAAATCGCCCTGATTGCTGCACACAGCGTGCTGAACAGAATGTGTGAGCGTGCTTACTGTGCTTATGCATGACTGCTCGTGGACAGCAGGGACAGGCTGTTCTGTGAGTGACTTCCCGATTGAGGTGAATGGGGAAAGAGTGACATCTGTTAAGTGATGCGCGAGCATATTCACGGGCACGGGACTTACATACAGAGAAGTGTTTGCTGGCCGTGTGACAGAGCGGGCAGAGAATGGGCGCGCCCACGTATTCGTGAGCGCGTTTATTGACTCTAACACTCGAGCGGGCTGTGTCCGCTTTATGTGAGTGGGCTCTGATCGGGACACGGGAAGTGTAATGCTAGTGTGTAGAGGTGAACACTGGATTGTGGGCACATTTTCTACACATAAGGCTGGTCGTGTGACAGAGCGGCCAGAGAAGGGCGCACGCACGGATTCGTGGGCGCGTTTATTGACTCTAACACTCGAGCGGGCTGTGTCCGCTTTATGTGAGTGGGCTCTGATAGGAACACGGGAAGTGTAATGCTTGTGTGTAGGGGTGAACACTGGATTGTGGGCACATTTTCTACACATAAGGCATGTTTGCTTTTTACAAGATTTCTTTGGGTCGCCGTGAAAACGGCGTTTGAGTGCAGGAAAGCGGGCAGTATCACCGGCTTGTTGGCTGCTGAATCCACCACTGTAGTAGCCTGAGAGAGGGGGACTGACAGGGGGCGAAGCTTTGACGGCGGTCCGGCCGAATCCTCGACCGGGGGGATGGAGGAGTAGCCCTTCTCAGTGGCGCCGTCCACCGAAGCGAGAGGGGTGGAGACGTGGGAACGGATCCTGGCCGAGAAAGGCGCGTTCCACGACTTTGCAAGCTCAGTGTGGAGTTCCGGCAGGAAGGGAGCGGCCCGGGCCACGGGTGTTGCGCGGCGACGGCTCTGAAGAAAGCAGCCGTTGAGTCTGTTGGGAGCCTGCTCAGGGGGCGGTGACCACTCGAGCCCGAGGCGGTCGATGGCCTGTGTGAGGAGGCGTGTTAGTTCCCCTTCGACTCCGGCGCGGGTCCTGCTGGATTCCTGGGCCGAGGAGGAGGCGTGGGAGCCTGACCACTCCTCGCTGTCTGAAGCCATGATGGAACAGCCGTTATCCTCCGCCTCGTCCTCCGAGGCGGCCACTGGGCGGCAACTGCGCGTCCCGGGGGGGCGGGGAGGGTGAGAGCGATGCTCGAGGGAGAGGCTCCGGCGAGGCAGTCGCTTCTATCACCGGTTCTGGCAGCCTTTGGGAGCGGCGCTTTTTCCTGCGCGGCGGAACGGAAGGCGGCGCGGCAGCTTCGGTTCTGAGCGCTTCGAGTCGAGCCCGCAGGGTCGACATTTGAAGCTCCTCGCAGAGGTCGCATCCGCCTTCAGCGAGGGCGAGCTCTGCATGCCCCAGTCCCAGGCAGAGAGCGCAGATGATGTGGCGGTCTCCGGCGCTGAGAGGGGCGCGGCATGAAGCGCAAGTGGTGCGAGGCATCTTAAAAAAGACGCTCGTTACTCTTTTGTGAAGTTCGTTAAGAACTAGCTTGCTCTAAAAAAGGATACGTCGCCGGATGGCGTAGCTCGCAGGATGGCTGAAGGTGGCGGAGACGGCCGGCTTCTTCGAGCGCTGTCCAAGCTTGCTAGATGCCCCTCGAATGGCGACGTGGCTTCCAGTTCAGAGATGCAAAGAGCTTCGCTGAAGAGATGAAAATCAGGGTTCCAGCCTACGAACTACGCTTATATGCACTCTAGCCACGCCCATTTTGGCGAGCTTTGATGCAGTAGCGCCGGACGCCTCTCATTGGACGCGAAGTTCGCCTAAGTTCGCTCTATAGGCTGCAGCAGTTGCCGCAGAGCAACCAATGAGCTCGCTAGCTAGCCCGCTCAAGGTCTGCAGTTGCTGCAGTGCGTTGACAAATGATACAAAATTAAGGATAATTTTTTGGCTTCAATATCTCAGAAAAGATGAATCTTTCCCGTAGCGTAAGCTAGCTTACGCAATACGAGAGAACCTCTCGTAAGAGAACCGATCCTTAATGACAGAGGTCAGAGGACAATGGCCAGACTGGTCCAAGCTGACAGGAAGGTGACAGAAACCCAAATAACCACACATTACAACAGTTCTATGCAGAAAAGCATTTGTGAACCTAGAACACGTCGAACATTGTAGCGGATGGGCTACAGCTGCAGAAGGCCCCCTTGGGTACCACAACTGTCAGCTTAGAACAGGAAACTGAGGCTGCAGTGGACAGTAGATGATTGGAAAAACATCGCCTGGTCTGACTAAAGTGGATTTCTACTGAGGTACGCAAATTGTAGGCCCACTGAAGCCTCAGCTTTCTGCTCTTGAACATTGACCGGAATTTATAGCCTCGGTTGGTGTAATCATTGGATGCACCTGTGACCAGGCTATAAATTGAGGCGTGTCGTCAGATCCTTTCTTTCAGAGCATACTGTGCTGTGTGTCTCACAAGCCTGTCAGAAACTTTCTTTCCTCTGCTAGGAATTAGAATTTGTTAGGCAGTGCGCAGTGAACCTTTTCTCCTTTCCCTCTTTCTATATATATATATATATATATATATATATATATATATATATATATATATATATATATATATATATATGAAAAAGGTGGAAAAATGCCGGAGAAGCAAAGCAAACGATGCGTGTTTCCCTGTCAACGTTCTATAACTGTCAGGGACACGCATCAGTTTTGTTTTGTTTGTTTGGGGGAAGAGCATGCTACTCTCGCGTTGGGGCAGGTCGAGTGCGCGCATTGACAGAGGAATCCAACAAAGAGTTGGGTGTACCGTTGCTTCCTGCCTTTATCCAGGACGCGCAACACTCGACATCCCCTCAACAGGAAATGTCGAAATTGATACCCATCTCAGAGAACCTGGCAGCGTGGAAACTTCTGCCAGGCATTTCTATGTGGGTTCTGAACACAGTAGAAAGAGGCTACAGAATTAAATTCGCTTGCCGCCCTCCGCGTTTCAATGGCGTGGTTCCCACTACCATGAAACCAGAGCAGACACGTCTACTGTGGAAAGAGCTGCAAAATCTCTTGGTCAAAGGTGCCATGAACGTGTTCCGTTTACAAAAAGCTTCACTATGATGCTGCGCTGCTAAGCGCTACAGGGAACAACCCTAGTTGTGACCGAGCTGAATAATGTGTGTAACACGTCAATGAACATTGACCGGAATTTATAGCCTCGGCTGATGTAATCATTAGATGCACCTGAGGCCAGGCTATAAATGGATACGTCACCAGGTGTCGTCAGAAACTCTTTTTTCAGAGCGATGTGTGTTTTACAAACCCTTTTCCTCTGTTAGGAGTTAGAATCAGTTAGGCAGTGTGCAGTGAACGTTGTTCTCTTTTCTCTTTTGTTTGGAAAATATTATATATATATATTTCTAAAAAAAAGAAAAGAATAAAAGAGAGAATGACTGAAAGCCGCAAACGGTGCATGTTCTCCTCTTCTCGCTCTATAGCTGAAAAGGACACGCATCAGTTTTTGCTCTGTTTGTTTGGGGGTAAGAGCACGCTGCTCTCACGTTGCAGCAGGGCGGGTGCGAGCACTGCGATTTCCTTTAACAGGCAAGAGTGCTTCGCGCTCGCCTCACTTGCTTCCGGGAGTCAGCACTCCATGCAAGAGCCTCATTCGTGGGGCTCTTGCATGGATTTGGGTGAGGAGCAAGAGACGGGTTGATCCCTTTCTCTTGCTGTCTCCCCAAACCCAGCTGGTCCTTCACATGATCTCGAAGCGCGTTCCGACGCTTCTTTGGATCATGAGGAGGATCGCGATTCTCTTCCCGCCTCCGAGCTTTCCGTCTGCACTAAAAAAAAATACAAAATCTACGTGGGAATTGCTCGATGTTGTTACTCGTGCGGTTGCCAGATTGGACTGGCCACGCGAAAAAGAGACCCCAAACCCTCCAAATTAGGGGATAGATTTTATCTTCCAGTCTAAGAAAGGGAACGCCTCATGAGTCCCTTCCCTTCTTTGATAAACCTCCATGAAGAGCTTTTTCGCTCATGGAGGAACCCCTAAAAAAACTAAAAATATATATATATATTTTCTTCCCGTGTTCACATACCCTCGACGTCATTATATTCGACTATCGTGGGTGCTGAGGCACGGGGGTATTCAGTGATGCCGCCGGTCGAAGAGACGCTTGCGGGCTATCTCTCACCGGGTTCGGCATCATCACTCAAGAAACCCTCTCTCCCCTCAAAGCCTTGTAGTACAACCTCCACTTTAGTGGGAAGGGCTTATCAAGCAGCAGGTCAGGCTGGTGCTGCTCTGCACACTATGCTGTTTTACAGGCGTACAAGGCTGACCTCCTGGACGACCTGAGTGTGGGTTCTGCGCTTGACGAGCAAGCCTCAGACCCGCCTCGGTCCTGTCTGAAGGGAGGCTCAAAAGCAAAGCGTGGCGAGTCGTGCTCCTCCTCCCAGGGATTGGGGACAGTCTCGCCTCCCTCGCCAGCCCCCGAAGCAAGACCTCAGGACTATAATTTCTAGTAAGAGAAAACCCTGATGGTCTTGCGCCTAGATTAGGGGGTAGCTCCCCTCGGGACGGGGTGCGTGCTTCACTTCACCCCTCCCGGTACCCCCTCGAAGCCCCTCCATTCCCGCCACCTCTTGGTGTTTCGGGTTGCAGAGGCTTCCGTCAAAATTGGGTGTTTTCGCTGTTCCTGCATTTTATTCAGGACGCGAAACACTCGACAACCCCTCAACAGGAAGTGTTCAAATATAATACCCATCTCAGAGATCCTGGCAGTGTGGAAACTTCTGCCAGATATATTAATTTCTGTGGGTCTTATAAGGGCATCAGGATTGAATTCACTCGCCACTTTTCAGTGTTTCAACGGCGTGTTCTCACTACCATAAACCAGATTTTTTCTGGCTTAGACCTTAAAGCTTGAACTGCCCGTGGGTGTTCAAGTCCAAGATGATGCCTGTCAAGACAGTCGTGTCTCAAGCCCTACAACTCGTTTGGCTGGTCACCATCGATCTTATGACGCACTTCTATACTTCATTTATAAGTTCTGCCACAACATGGAAAGTTCCTGAGGTTCGCTTTCGGGGACGAAGACTTCCAGTATCGGGTTCTTCCATTCGGCCTAGCCCTATCACCCCGCACATTCACGAAATGCATGGATGCAGCACTGGCTCCTTCGCGACTCCGGGGCATCCGCATTCTGAATTACATAGACGACTGGCTGATCTTAGCGCAGCTCCAAGAACTGGCAGTTCAGCACAGGGATATTGTCTTAGCTCATCTGGTTTCTCCGGGTCTGAGACTTAACGTCAAAGAGCGTGCTCTCGCCCACCCAGGGAATCACCTATCTGGGGGTTATATGGAATTCGATCACAATGCAGGCACAGTGGTCTCCCGCTCATATCACGTCCATTCAGAACACCCTGAGAAAACTCAGGCTAGGTCAAGGTTGCACTGTTCTCCAGTATCAACAAATACTAGGTCTCATGGTGTCTGCATCCACGGTGATCCCTTTGGGCCTGAGACCATTTCAGCTGTGGCTAAAAGCCAGGGGATTTCATCCAAGGGCCAGTCCCCTAGGGCTAATAAGGGTTACGTGCCGCCTGCTTCGTTCCCTTGCTATATGGTTCAGACCCCGGTTTCTTACCTTGGGTCCCACTCTAGGTGCATCTCGTCGTCACAGGCTGCTAACGACAGACGCCTCCCTGACGGGCTGGGTAGCGGTCTTAAGTGGTCGTCCAGCTCAAGGGGACGGGAGGGTCATCAGCTCGGTTGTCACAGTAACTGTCTCGAGTTGATGGCTGTATTTATGGCCCTGAAATACTTCCTCCAGAGGCTACCATGTCTTGGTGCGGGTGGCCAATACAGCGGTCGTCTCTTACATAAACCATCAAGGAGGTCCACGCTCAGGTCAGCTAAATTTCTTGCATGTCGGATTCTCCTTGGGGCCCAGGGCAAGCCTCTGTCACTCAGGGCAGTTTATGTCCCAGGATGCCCATATGTGGGAGCATATTTACTGTCCAGACAGAAAATACAGACGGGTGAGTGGAAACTCCACCCCTAGGTAGTGGAAAAAATCTGGGTGAGATTTTACAGGGTAGAATAGGACCTCTTCGCCTCTATGAACAGCGCAATGTCTCCTCTACTTCTTCCTGAGTCACCCAGCCACCCTGGGTCTGGACACGATGGCGCATACACGGCCCAGAGTGTATCTGTATGCATTTCCTCCGGTTTCTCTGCTCCCGGGAGTCTTGGCCAGAGTTCGCCAGCAAGGGTCTTGCCTCTTACTGATAGCACCTCACTGGCCGAACAGGATTTGGTTCTCAGAGCTGATATCTCTACTCCCCGGCCCGAATTTTGGAAACTTCATGTTTGGCCCCTGAAGGGTACCAACTGGAACAGGGCTGTCACCTGAGGTTATCGAGACCATTCTTAGTGCTAGGGCTCCCTCTACCAGAAGAATCTACACCTATAAATGGGGTGTCTTCGAAAAGTGGTGCAGTTCACATGGTGCAGATCCAGTCAACTGCCAAATTGTTTCAGTTCTGGACTTTCTGCAGGAAAAACTGTCAGCAGGCATAACCCTACTCTCAGGGTTTATGTGGCCGCCATTTCGGCTTGCTACGCCTTGATGGACGGGGTGCCTTTGGGGAGGCATCCTCTACTCGCTCGCTTCATACGGTGAGCCATGCGACTGAGGCCTGCTGTTAGGACCAGAACTCCTTAATGGACTAAGCAATAGTCCTGGAGTGTCTGGTTGAGACCCCCTTTGAACCTCTAGAGTCAGCGTCTGACAGACTTCTGACTCTGAAGATGGTCTTTCGTATGGCGATTACCTCTCTTAAGAGGATTGGGGATCTACAGGCTCTGTCTGTTTTGACGGCCTGTTTAGAATTTGCCCCAGGTATGGCCCATGCTATTCTGCATCCTCATCCCGACTACCTTCCTAAGGTGCCTTTTTCGACACTACATCCTGTCACTCTGGAAGCCTTCTGCTCCCCTCCGTTTTTAACGCTGGAGCAGGAAAGACTTCACGGACTCTGCACAGACCGTGCCCTTCAGACTTATATCCACCGCACTAGCCAGTGGCGTAAGTCAGGGCAATTATTTGTCTGCTATGGGGGCCGCAACAGGGGGGCGGCCGCTACCAAGCAGAATATGTCACATTGGGTGAGTGACGCTATTGCCCTGGCCTATGAGGCGCGCGGTCAAGCTTCGCCAGTAGGTGTCAGGGCTCACTCCACCAGAGGGGTCGCCTCCTCTAAAGCCTTGGCTAGAGTGGTCCCTCTGCAGCAGGTTTGTGATGCGATAGGCTGGTCCTCTCAGCACACATTCATCAGATTTTATGTTATAGATGTTCACGCTACTCCGGGCTCTTATGCCCTTGAGTCGACATCTCAAGCTCACGCCTGAACAAGTTTGTGATGCGGCAGGCTTGTCCTCTCCGCACACATTCATCGAATTTTATGGGTTAGAAGTTTATGCTACTCCGGGCTCTTACGTCCTTGAGTCAACATCTCAAGCTCATGTCTGAGACCTCTCGCATTCTTGTGAGCACACTTCACAACCGTAGGGGTCTGGACAGCCCCAGTGCGGCAGCGTGGGTATTGCATTCTCAAAGCGCTTAGCAAAGCGCAGCATCATAGTGAAGCTTTTTGTAAAGGGAACGTCTCAGGTTACATGTGTAACCCTTGTTCCCTGAAAAAAGCGGAACGAGATGCTGTGCTTCTTTGCCGCACTGGGACGTCCCAGGACTGCTCTTCAGAAAAAATATCTGACGACACGCTGGTGACGCCTCTATTTATAGCCCAGTCACAGGTGCATCCAATGATTACACCAACCAAGGCTATAAATTCCAGTTCGCTGTTTTCAGGGAACAAGGGTTACACATGTAACCCGAGACACTTTTTGTTTTTAGCACCATTCGGAGTAAATTCTAGAGACTGTTGTGTGTGAAAATCCCAGAAGATCAGCAATTACAGAAATATTCAAACCAGTTCATCTGTCACCAACAATCATGCCACAGTTCAAATCACTGACATCACATTTTTACCCATTCTGATGGTTAATGTGAACATTAACTGAAGCTCCTGACCCATATCTGCATGAATTTATACATTACACTGCTGCCACATGATTGGCTGTTTAGATAATCGTATGAATAAGTAGATGTACAGGTGTACCTATTAAAGTGGCCGGTGAGTGTATATACACACACATCACATTTTGGAATAATAGTAAAGTCATCAAAACTATGGAATAACATAAATGGAACTATGGGAATTATATTATGACTAATTAAAATCCAAAATAAATCAAAACTGTGTAATATTTTAGCATCTTCAAAGTATTTGAAGACTGAGTAGAATTTGCAGAAATGTACTCTTGACATTTTCTCAACCAACTTCTTGAGGTTTCACCCTGAGATGCTTTTAAACAGTATTGAAGGAGTTCCCATCTATGTTGGGCACTTACTGACTGCTTTTCTTTATTATTTGGTCCAAGTCATCAATTTCAAAAACTCTTTTTTTATTATTACATTTTAGTTTTATAATAAAATAAATGGATATGGTAATTTTCATCTTTTTTTTCTTTCATTTAAACCAACTGGTCTCAGATCATGACACTCTGGGCTATCATTTATAGGTTAAAATGTTGACAAACTGAGTCATGTGACAAATAAAAACAAGTTTGTCTTTTTGGAGAAACGCCAACATAACTACATCTGGTAAGCAACCAAATTAAGTTTTTACATTCAAACCTGTTTGAGAAAAAAAACTAGAGTCTGTAGTTTCATATGATATGCCATTTAAAAAAAATTGTGATTTATCATTAAATGGCACACTGACCACTTTAGTGGACTATAGTGCTATTTTCCCTTGTAAATCCAATATTTACTGTGCATTTTCATATTGAGAATAAATGTATTCATGCAAAAGCTTTATATGGAGTTAGGATGAAGATAAGGTGTGTTTCAAACTGTTCTGAGACCAGTGCAGACAGACAGCACACTGGAGGTTAAGTCATTCACTAAATAGGGAGCAAGGGAGCATCCTATAGCTTTTCTATGCAGCTAAGTGCAGTCACTCCTAACATCCGACCAAAAGTATAAGAATTCATTTGGCTCATTTATGATTGATAAAATGCTTCAGCATTGATGATCACTTGTTTTTTTGACAGTGAAAAGAGAGAATATAGCAAAGATTTTGTTGTAAAAGTAGAAAAAAAAAACACTGTAACATAAAAGTCAAATAATTTTATTTGTATAGTTTTTTATTTGTGCTTTTCAATACACATTGTTCCAAAGAAGCTTTATAGAAAATCAGCTGTAATGTCTGAATCGTCTTAAAAACATGAATATCCAACACTTCTTATAGAAACATAATAAAAAATATAATAACCAAAAATAATAAAAACTAAATCTGACTTTCTATTGCTTGGTATTATTTACAATTTCACAACTTAGTCCCGTTGTCCACATACAGTATGAGGACATTTTTTTTCTGCATGTTTAAAAGGGGCTACTAGTTTCAAATCAAAAAGGGAAATGGAAAATGCGCACAGCAGTCACGCTCAGGTCTCGGGAGGATATATGTAACGGAGTAAAAAGAGTTGTTAGTTAAATTATATTAAAAGTGATGCAACTACACCATCTAGGGGCAGTTTGATTCAGTGTGACTGTGGGATTTGCGTTGCACTTACCCACACTGAGATAAAGAGATAATGGGTAAGTCACGCAATTTGGGAGGTCTGGGACAATCAATGTTTTCTTATAATTCTAAGTACATATGTCTCGTATTTTGTCACGCAATGTACTTATAATGATTTCAGTTAACTGTTTTGAGTTTAGTTGATGATTTATGTGTCTTGTAAAGCCATGTTTTAGAGATTTGCAACCAAGCATATTTTCATGTGAACTAGCGTGCTAATTGTCATTTGCTTTACATGCTATTTAGATTGTTGTCCCGAGATCTATTTGCTGAACCCAAGATTCAACACTGTCATACTGTGTTCCAGGTAATAATCTTATGTTGTGTAAATGGTTTTATCGTCATGTTATTTGCTGTGTGCGAATCGAGTTTAGCTATCTTGCAGATCAGCGCGGTAGTTTTGAGATTAGCCAAACATGTGCTCGAAGTGCTGCGTTTGCAATGATAATGTTCCTTATTTTGTTATTTCAATATAATGTAAAATGGATCAAGCAGTTTCATTATTGTACTGCTGAAATGTACTGTATGTTGTATGTAGAGATTATAATTCAGCCTAAATATTCTAAAATCACTATACGATCACACAGTTTTATTTTATTTCATAAACATACAAGTTATGCATTTTTGTTGTGAATATGTTTGATATTTAATTTGGTTTATTCCCCATTAGAGGTATCCCTACATTTGTAACTAGCATAAATACATTCCTGTATCTGTATAGCACTTACCCACACTGAGATAAAGAGATAATGGATTGTTGTCCCGAGATCTATTTGCTGAACCCAAGATTCAACACTGTCATACTGTGTTCCAGCAATAAAGAAACCTGACCCAAGTGGTTGTCTGTGGTGATGTGTAGCAGCAACAGTAGGATGGAGTGACCTGTCACATATATATATATATATATATATATATATATATATATATATATATATATATATATATATATATATACTGTATATGTAGCGCCCCTCATCAGTATCATATATTGTCTGTTTCACTTTTAGGTGATAGTTAATACTTTACATGCTTCTGTGTTTCTTTGGCGTTTAAATTCCACCTAACAAAGGCCGCAAAGTACTTAATTTATGTTATTTGTTTTGTAAAAAAAAAAAAAAAAAGAATAATGGCTTAGGGGTCCTTTCTCCATCACTTGATCTTTAACACAGAATCGCCATTGTGTGATTGTGTTTTGTATGTCAGTGTATTCACCCTGGACACATTGAAAAGTTTTTTTAATAAAAACCTAGCAATCTAATGTTTAAGATGTAGTCTATTGAGTTAATAAATCATTTACAAATACTTTAATCGAAAGCAAAACGCATCGGTCTGAAAAGAGAGGTGCTGGACTTTACATCTCTCTTTGTTTTGTGAATCTTCTGCACTCAAATTAATTAGTGCTCAACATCCTGTCTGTTCCATATGGTCCTGCAGTGAGGAGAGAGCCGCTCGGCTCGCAGATGCTACAGCCTGTGCTAATGTGCCTCGGCTTGCTGGCGAGGGCTCCAGTAAGCACCCTGGCACTTTCCCCACTATCCCTGTCCAAGTCCTCTCCATTTCTGTGGGCCGAACCAGCCAATAGTCCATTTATATATCATCACCTGCCTCACACTGCTACCCATGAAATCAAATAAGGATGCCACTCTAACCTGCCAGCTAACTGCAAGGCTCCGAATTATTTGAACCACCTGAGCCATTGTGTGATTGCAGCTTCTTGTGAGTTGTTCTCTGTCAACATATCCGGCCAGCAAAGAGCTATTTGAGTACAAATGAGGTCATAAAGGTGATCTTGAGTCAAGCCCAGTCCAAGCGAGTTACAAACATGCCTTTTATTTAGCTGGTTTGGCAGTCATTTTTTTGTGTTGTTTACAGGCCTGCTGCAATACTGAACTATAACACATGTGATGTTCTGATCTCAAAAAAAAGTTATTATTCTGGCCAGACACTGGACATAACAAAGCATTGACATAATAATAATGAACATGAACAAGAAATTCCAAAATAATAAAAAAAAGTCAGGGCATCATTTTATTAACAAAAGCCAGTATGGTTTCAGTAACTATAACGTTTTGACTCAAAAGTATAATTTAAGATTTTTTTTTCTATTGCAGTGTTGTTTTATGTTGGTATCTAACAAGACAGATTTTTGAAGTGGTTTACTCAATACATTTGGTTACGTATGTAACCTCCGTTCCCCGAGGGAGGGAACGACACGTTGTGTCGGAGAAGCGACACTAGGGGTCTCTCTTGAGCGCCGATATTCACCTCTGACCTATTGAAAAGGGCCAATGAGAGTTGACAATCAGTATTTGCATACCCCGCCCCCGCATACGGGTATTTAAGCGGGTATCCGACACAACGTGTCGTTCCCTCCCTTGGGGAACGGAGGTTACATACTTAACCAAACGTTCCCCTTCTGTCGCTCTCTCCACATTGTGTCGGAGAAGCGACACTAGGGGACCTATTCCAATATTGCCATGTGCTGAACCGTGTACGTGAACCGCCGATACAGAGGCGGGCAGGCATTCAATCCAGTGCCACGCATCGTCCGTACCTGGCTGCACGTACCCTTCCCCAATGCCCCATAAAAACATCGGAATCCTTTTGGTTACCCTGGGAGGGGAACAAGGCGATGTTTGCCAACATGGGAACGGGCCAGCCTGGCTGGGCCTCTTTTCTCTCTATGTTTCTCGCATAGAGCAATCACGGCCGGGGCGGTCCGATCTCACGAGGACATGTTTGTCCCGAACTAACGGGAGGAACTTCCTGAGAGCAAGAAGGACGGTAAGCAACTCCAGGCAGTTGATGTGCCAACGCAGCGAGGCCCCTTTCCAACGGCCCGCTGCTGCGTGCCCGCTGCACACGGCACCCCACCCGGACCGGGAGGCGTCGGTTGTGACCAGAACGTGTCGGGACACCAGCTGCAGGGGCACTCCTGCCCGTAAAAAGCAGAGGTCTGTCCAGGGTCGGAGTGTTTTGAGGCAGGCGGGGGTGATTCTTACCCGATGCGTGCCGTGGTGCCATGCTTGTCTCGGGACTCGAGTCTGGAGCCAGTGCTGGAGTGGTCTCATATGCATCAACCCCAGCGGCGCGACCACCGTGGAGGACGCCATATGCCCCAGGAGCCTCTGGAAAAGTTTTAGAGGGACCACTGTGCCTGGCTTGAATGAAGCAAGGCAGTCCAGCACCGACTGAGCACGCTCGCTCGTGAGACGTGCTGTCATTGAGACTGAATCTAACTCCAGCCCGAGAAAAGAGATGCTCTGAACCGGAGTGAGCTTGCTCTTTTCCCAGTTGACCTGAAGCCCCAAGCGGCTGAGGTGCCGGAGCACCTGGTCTCTGTGTGTGCATAGTAACTCTCGAGAGTGTGCTAGGAAGAGCCAGTCGTCGAGGTAGTTGAGTATGCGGATGCCGGCTACTCGTAGCGGGGCAAGGGCCGCTTCTGCGACCTTCGTGAAGACGCGAGGGGACAGAGACAGGCCGAAGGGGAGGACTTTGTACTGAAACGCCTGGCCGTCGAACGCGAACCGTAAGAAGGGTCGGTGTCGTGGCAGAATTGAGACATGGAAGTATGCGTCCTTCAGGTCTACCGCTGCGAACCAATCTAGATGCTGAACACCAGCCAGAATATTTCTCTGCGTGAGCATTTTGAACGGGAGTTTTAACAAGGCCCGATTGAAAACTCGCAGGTCCAGGACTGGTCGTAAGCCGCCGCCTTTCTTGGGTACAATGAAGTAAGGGCTGTAGAAACCCTTCCTCATTTCGGTTGGAGGGACGGGCTCTACCGCGCCCTTGGCTAAGAGGGTCGCGATTTCTGTGCGCAGGGAACTGGCATGCTCGCTGTGTACTGCGGAAAAGCGGACGCCCCTGAAGGGGGGCGGGAGCCGGGCAAACTGAATTGCGTAACCGAGTGGAATGGTCCGGTGCAGCCAGCGTGATGCATTGGGAAGCGAAAGCCACGCTTCCCAGCTCTGCGCTAGGGGCACCAAAGGGACGAGTATTTTGGACGTACCCGGTGGGGCCTTGCAGCGGGGCGGAACAGGTAATGCAGCGTCGGGCGGCTTCGTTGCGGCCTGAGGCTGAGTTGCTGAGAATAGACTCAAAGCACTTACCTTGCTCCACGCACCCGGCAGGGGGCGGGTTTGTGACTGAGGAGGAGGTCTGATGCTGGCGTCCTCTGGACTCGTCTGAACTGGCCAGCCGGGGGGCAGTCGAGGGCAAGCGGAAGGCGGGATTGCCGCGTCCGGTGTATCTGGACTGTCGTGATCTGAAAGCAGATTGCCGTGAGAACGGCATTTGCGGGCCAGGTGACCCAGAGGCAAAGAAATAGCTCTTTAATTGAGAATGTGGGTACCACAGCCCCCGTCAGGGGGTGTGGCAAATGAAAAAATAAAGGATTCTCCTCCCGGCCCTCCACCGGGGGACGGAGAGGTCTTACCACCTCCGGAGCTAACGTCTTCGGCTCTGGGACGGCTGTCTCAGGAACGCTTGGGAGCCTTCCGGGTCCTAGAGGGGGTTCGTGAGACAAGGGCCGTAAGCTGCCTGCGGAGTGCTCGATGCTGGGGCTGAGAGCTGGGCCCGGGTTGAGGCGGAGCAGGAGCTGGTTTCTTCGCAGGGGGACGCCCTCGGCAGGCAGACGGGGCAGGGCCCTTAGCGGCAGGTCTGCGGCGGGGCATGATGTGGGAGATGGCCTCCATCTGCTTCTTCACCGCGGAGAACTGTTGGGCAAAGTCCTCGACGGTGTCACCGAAAAGGCCAATCTGGGAGACAGGTGCGTCCAGGAAGCGATTCTTGTCAGCCTCACGCATCTCGACCAGATTGAGCCAAAGATGCCGTTCCTGGACCACTAGGGTGGCCATCGTCTGTCCGAGTGCCTGCTCTGTGGCCTTCGTCGCTCTCAGGGCGAGGTCGGTCGCTGAGCGCAGTTCCTGCAGCACATCAGGATCAGGTCCACCCCCGTGCATGTTTTTGAGAGCTTTGGCCTGGTGGACTTGCAGGAGGGCCATCGCATGCAGGGCGGAGGCAGCGCGTCCAGCCGCACTGTAGGCCTTCGCGTTAAGTGAGGATGTTGTCCTACAGGGCTTGGATGGGAGTACGGGGCGACCGCGCCAGGAGGTAGGGCTACCGGGGCATAGATGGTGCGCAACTGCCCTATCGACCTGGGGAATCGCGCCGTATCCGTGGCGCTCTCCGCCGTCGAGGGTGGAGAGAGTGGAGCGGTTGGCACCTAGACGAGCGGAGAGCGGGGCTCTCCACGTAGACGTCAGCTCATCGTGCACCTCCGGGAAAAACGGGACCGGGGGGATGCGAGGCCGCGAACGGCGCGCTGCCCCCAGGAACCAATCATCCAACCGCGAAGGCTGTGGGGATGATGGAGGGTTCCAATCCAACCCCACGCTCACGGCGGCCCGGGAAAGCATGTCGGACATCTGAGCGTCGGCCTCAGCCTGGGCCTGCTGGCCCGAAGGCGGCAGTCCAGGGGAGTCCTTGGCATCAGACACCGCACTCTCCGATGCAGCGGTGAGCTCATCTGCTTCGGACTCGGGAGGATAGACGGCCGGGCCGTGAGACGAGCCGCTATTGCCACGAGCATGGACAGGGACCAGCGAGTGTGTCGGGGAACGGGAGGTTCGCGGGGGGTTACCCGGCGAAACTGCACCCGCTGCCGCCCCCAAATCGCCCCCAGCACCAACCGCATTGTCCTCAATCCCGTGGGAAGAAGGAGCAATGCGGGGTGCAGCTGGGGTGGCTTGCCTTCTGTTGAAGGCCAGGAGGGTGTCGGGGAACGGGAAGGCAAGCCGCGACCGCAACGTGGTCATGGTCATGTTCTCGCAGTGAGAACATGAACCATCCACAAACGCCGCCTCGGTGTGATCGCGGCCCAAACACACGAGACAGCGCCTGTGGCCGTCTGAAGCGGAGAGGCTTCTACCGCATCCAGGAACGACACAGGGGCGGAAAGGCATCTTGAAAAAGACGCGTCCTTAAAAGGACGTTCAATGCCGCTGTGTTTGCTCTTTTAGAGAAATTTGCTCTTTTACAGGAAATTTGCTCTTTTAATACACAGTGTGTGTGTGTGTGTGTCTGCGCTGTCGAAGCAATGCACGCCGTGCAAAGTACAGAGAAAGCCACTGTTGTGCGCCGTCAGATCCAACAGCAAGCAGATCGTCAGAGATACAGGAACATTCAGGGTGTGTATTCTCGCAGCAGACTGCAAACAGACCATCGGCTCCGAAGAAATTTTCTGACTAAACTTCCGTATTTGCCCCGCTTAAATACCCGTATGCGGGGGCGGGGTATGCAAATACTGACTGCCAACTCTCATTGGCCCTTTTCAATAGGTCAGAGGTGAATATCGGCACTCAAGAGAGACCCCTAGTGTCGCTTCTCCGACACAACGTGGAGAGAGCGACAGAAGGGGAACAATGGGTTTTCTAATCAATGTCAAGTTTATATCATGGCAGGCTGTCAAATGCTTCACAATTGTTTTAATATTTAAATTTCACAAAAAAGCCTATAAAAAGCTATTTGATGGCAGGTTGCATGAAACTGTAAGGTTGCAACACTGCAACATACTAAAAAACACATTATTTTTGCCCAGATTTAGTTCAAAATGACAACAAAAACATTCTTTCTTTGATTTCGCTAGAAGTATACTGCCACCTTAACCCTCTTTAAGAGCTTCTGCTTTATTACAGATAACTGTAGGAAGTTTCCGGTGGGGTTTCATCTGTTGTAAGATTCAGCTAGTAAAAAAATAAGATGTAACCTCTCAACTTTCCACAGGTCCACTTCTATTGTCCCCCCTCTTACCTTCATGGTAGTGCTGTGTGCTCTCAAAACATAATGGAGTTATGAGCAGCAAACAATATAAGCTCTGCAATGTGCCTCAAACTCAAACAGACCCTAACCTGACATGGTGGAGGGTTATTTGTTCACACAGAGGAAAAATCAGTTCTCCAATATCCAATTGTAGAAATGAAGGCTTTATGAGTGTAGCTTTCGGTGCAGAACAGTTCCTGAAGGCCCATAGCCCAAAGAAAGATCATTATTTTAAGAGAATTATTCTGTGATGGAGTATCGGTACATCTTAACACAGACTCCAACATATTCTCTCCTCAAGGCAAAGTTACTGAGATTGAAGCTGATACGCTAATTCCAAGAAAAGCCTTGTTGTTTCGAAGGGCTCTTCAGTCAAGGGACTGTATGTGTGGCAGTATGTATGTATTAAAACCCACCATTGTCTTTACCAGAATGTTCTTTTTAAATGGACTCTATGCTAATAGTATTGGTTAAATTTTATTACCAATCATTTTAACTGACCCATTTTAATTACTACACTAAAACTAATATGTATAAAGTCAAATGGAAAAGGTAAAATGTCATGTGTATCTTAAGTGACTGATGAGGAGTTTAATAGAAATGATTGTTATGGAAAATAAGCAATCAATATTTGTCTGAAGACAATCGATTGAATTGATTAGCTGAATTATGCCTCACTTCAAATGCAGACTCTGCATGCAAAAGTCTACAACTAGACTAGACTATAACTAAAGTAATAATAAAAAAGGTTGATAAAGGTGGTAAACAAGAATCAGTCCCCCTAAAATTTATGTGTAATGTTTTAATTTATCTTAAAAAAAAAGAAATATGATTTTACAAACCTGATACACACCACAATTACTGTATGTAGTTTAAAATCCATGTAAAATAAGATTTTTTTAAATGTGTTCACATTGGATTCCAAGTGTTTTCCTCATTTGACGTAATGAAATACACTAAGTGTTGTAATGTTTTTAGTGCAGCTACTAGTAGCAGGTGTGTCTGAATTATATCATGAGTGCCACATGTAACATTCACAGACTGATCTCATTAAATTTACCTGAGCATTGTAACATTTTTGCAAAACGTAAAATACAAAAAAAAAACAAGCAACATTAAGTTGTAATCAGACAAGGTTTTCAAGGTCAGTTTATGATTGAGGTTTTAATATTAAAGCATACCTCCCTAACCTAAAATGTGTCCCTAGACATAACTAATAGTGTCCTAAATGGTAAATGAGAGTTTAACAAAACAAAATTTTTTATCCAATTCGAATCGAAACAACCATTTAATTTCATGTTGCTTTTATGGCACTTTCTCTTCCATGCGTCTTTGACTAGACTCAACAGGGCTGCAGTTAGAAAGTCTTGGACCTGGTACAAAATGTATTCCGTAAGCCCCCCTCCAGTCAGTTCATTAATGTGCGATACCCTGGTGGCTTTCGTACACTGTCTTCATGTTTATATCCGCATCTACCGCTGAACGCATTTAGATGCACTCTACAATATGAAAAAGCCTTTATGTGGGCCCCCCTCCATTCCAGCCAGGCCCCCCTCAAGGCCGGGTCATGTTCAAAAGGTCTAGTTACCCCCCCTTATTGGCAGCCCTAGGACTTGAACCATGATTGACAAGTCCAAAGTCCAACACTCTATCAGGTGAGCTACCACGAAAGATTTTCATATTAGAATAAGTGTGTTTATGTAGGTGTGTCTGTAATAAAAGTGTTAAAATTAAGCGTTTTTCAAATTATACGTTAATGTAAAGTGTTTCATAATGTAAACGGTCCTACTTAACCTGCTCCAAGCGGCATCCGCTTCAAATTGTCTCCGTTGTTTTTCAAACTAGTTTTATCATGCAACACATTTTCACTGGGCTGTAAAGTGACATCACTGGCACAGCTTCTCCGTGCTTGCAGCACATATCCAACTAATCTATAATTAAATTCATTGTCGATGATATCTATTATTGATAATTATCAATTTTATCGATTAGTTGTTGCAGCCCTACGTAAAAACATACAAGTCTTTATTTGGGAGTGCGTGTTTCATTGCTAGTTGCTGGAATAGCACCTCTGCAGAGCTGTTGTTCTCCCATCCCAAACAGGGCCATGTTGCTGCCAATCACCTCCTGCTCTGTCAGTGTACTGAGTGTAAGCAATTGCCCCCAATCCGCCCTGGAGTGGACACGAGCATCAGAGTGATGGAGCCGCCACCCCTCACAGCCTAATAACACCTGACACAGCAATACAGCATGCCATGATCTCTCATGCCCAGGCTGGGGAGAGAGATAGAGACAGAGCAAGAGCACTGGGAAAAGGGGGCCCTGCTCTGAACAGAGATTATGTCTGGTTTTGAAGTTTGGTGCAGCAGCTCAGAAAAAAAGTGGTACAGGGATTGAGATGTTCAGATAAAAGCATCACACAGTCTGAGCCTGATGACCTTTTCTTAACCTCTTAGAAGTTTTCATATCTTCTGCTTATCTCCAACAATCAATGCTGCTTTAATTCTACATCAGTCAGGCTTCAATACTCCATTACTAACGTTATCAAGGTTTTCTGATCTTGGCTGCATTTCTGACAACAACGTTTCAAGATTTGTCACTTGAGGCTATGCACCACAGTGATTTTACCACAGTAAAGGGGTGAAAAACTGGAGCTGAGGTGAAATCACTAACACAAGCCTCAACTGGCTTATTGCTTTTATAAAATGGCAGGACAAGCATTGTGATAAAACAACATGATACATATACGTTAGGCGGACTTGTCTGATCATTGCAATGTGTCTTGTTCTGTATTTAAGTGCTGCTTGTAAAAGGGTTAAAATGGGCAAGTAGGAGGCAGGAACCGGCTGAACAGTCAAAGTAATATTTAATTTAAACAAAAAGACACAACCACAAATGCACACATGGCAGGTGGGTGTGGTTCTCTCTCTCCTGGACGTCCGCAACTGGCTGCATTTTATCCCTCTCCACAGCTGATTACCAAGATTGGGGGCCGGCCTCTCTGGTTGCGTCTGCCAGCAGGGAAGAGGGACAAGGGGAGGGGAAAAAAAAGAGGAGAGGGAAAGGGCGTGGCAGAGCAACAGTGAGAGAAAAATTACTCAACGGTTTCTGCCGGACAACAGCAGCACCTCCCCGGGTGGACAGCAGAGAGTCCTCCGATCCTTGGTGGATGGAATGCCCCTCCACGTTCTGGCGGCCAGTAGCAAGCCCCTCCGGCCCTGAAAGCGGCTCCAGGCGGCTGGCAGCGAGCCCCTCCTCCTCCTCCCCTTGTGTACGGCGTCCATTCCTCCACGTCCAGACGGCCGGCAGCGACACTTCCGTACCCCAGACGGCAGTGGCGAGGACTCCATGATAGCGCATCCCTCCTACTTCCTGGGTTTTACAAACAATGCAATGGTTAAAATGGGCAAGGAGGAGGTGGGAACTGGCTGAACAGTCAAAGTAATATTTCATTTAAACAAAAAGACACAAACACAGCTGTATGTGGCTCTCTCTCTCCCGAACTACAGCATCCGGCTGCCTATATCCCTCTCTATGGCTTATTAGTCCAATTGGGGGTCAGACATGCATAGTCACGGCCTGGCCTGGCCCCACCCTTCTCCTCATCACACTGCTTTATTAAGATAATAGGTGAAGTTGAAAGAAGTTCAGCTTTTAAATGTGTGACTGCTTTGTTCGGTCAACATGATCACATGGGAAGTCCACATGCTGCTACCAAATGTTCTGGTACCCTGAAATCGACCCAATACTTTTGAGATGCTGACAAGTGCCATCTTGACATGGCACCTGACATCTTTGCTATTTACAGTGAAAAGGAGTTTGCCTTTTCACTGTAAAATGTAATGTTTTACTCCACTGATGGTTAGGCTTAGGTTTGGGGTTTGGGATATGGCATGTGGTTAAAAAATGTATTCTTGTTGACTGTAATACATCATTTACAACTAAAAACAACTTGCTTTTGGCACCACTCTGTAGTCATTTCACTCTAACAAATGGGCATGTGTGAGCTCCAGTTTCTAACAACACTTTCAGCTTCGGCCACTGGGAGCAGTGGTATTTCATTTCCGTAAGCACCGACTGATTTCAGGAGAAGAACTGTTGGCCTCCTGTTGCCAAATTCACAGTGAGATCAGTCTGTTTTACAATGACCTGTTTCATAAAATGAGTTTGACACCTGCAAGAACAGCTTTGAGTTTTTTAGAAACATGTCCATGCTTCTTACCTGTCATTTTTCAAAGCTCTTCTCTCAGCAATGGTTATCAGAAAGTTCTGCGTAGATTGTTTGGACTGGCGTGTTCTGTAGCTGTGTCCACATGGGTGGGCATTGAAGGTTTTGCTGGGTGTTTGGTCACATAAAACACTCTGTATGTCCATTTAATATTTGATTTAAAGCCACATGGCATTACATACATAGGAAAGTTCTTAACTTTACACTTTTAAACTTTTCACATTAAGCCATGTAATAATACAATACATATTTCTCATTTAACAAATGGCCACTGCAGTGCAGATCTGTATGCTTTCATAGTAAATCTACAAGTCTTGGTTTGTGCAGTCAGACAGTGACCTCTTGCCAGACATAGCGTCCGAACTCACACATCAAACGCTTTGCGAGGAGCGAGAGGAAGCTGGGGATGGTCCACGTGTCGTATCTAGCGGTGCCAGTTGACAGTGATCGCCGACCCCAGAGCAGATGTTCCTTGTAATAATCCACGGTTGAGAGAGAGGCATGCCAGGTGGAGAACCAAGGGTGCTCTCAAACTCTAACTCTCTCTCTCTCTCTCTCACTTTCCTCTGAAAAAACAAAAGTCCCCTCTAGTAAAACAAAAGATGCTTTGAGGTATTGTGTTTCATCAAACCAAAGAGACTTTAGAGGCAAATACGCCCGTAAAACAATGAGGAACTGAAAGGAAACGGTACAGTGGCGGCAGGGTAAGTGCGGTAAATGACACCCTTGGATTTGCAAGAGAGTGATCGAGGTGTGGAAAAGAGAGAACAAGAAAGCACAACGTGGAGAAAGGTAAGCCTTAATGAGCAGGAAGGGGCACAGTCAAGTAGCTACGAGACTGAGGGGAGATATCTAGGAATGAATTCTGCCCACTGATAGCAACATTTATTTACACTTGCTGTCGGTGTTGTTTTAGCACACAATTCACTGAAGGAATTATGTGAATTAGGTAACTGCGCTAAACACGCTCATCTTGCAGGCCAGTTTGGAGTGGAGTTGTGGAGGATGCAGCGGATGACCACAATCTGGTGTACTTTGCTTGGACTTTCCTGCATTACTGCCATCTGGACTCCTGAATCAGCAAGTTTAAAATGCAGAAAGTGTGCTCGCTAACAATGGAGAATCGATGTTGACGTATCATATATATCCATATGTCCGAATCGAGGATCGATCTTCTATAAAAAATATTGATCCTAAAAGTTATTTTAAACTAGTGATTTTATTATTATTTTACCACAAAAAAAGAAAATGTTTATCATAAGCTTTGAATTGGGCAAAAAAATACCTATATTTTTACAAATAATGCATAGTGTAGGAAGTATACATTTTCCGCTTGTCTTAACAGACAGAAATGCTGAAAGACAAACGCACTCAGTCACAGATAGCGAAGAAGATAAACGAAGCTAACAAAGAAGTTAATGTAATATTTATGAATGGGTTTGACATTTGTTTTGATTTTTATTTACTATACATTGAAAGTTTTTACACTATTGATAATATTCTGTAAATTATATGAATAAATTATAAAAAAAAACAAAAAAACATCAGAAGTCTAATAATTTGTAGTTATGCCTATAAATGTCTCAATAAAATGTAATATTACATGCCAAAAATAGTAACAATTTATTATACATGGCTAAAACTACTGAAAAAAATGGTTAAAGTATCTTCCCAGAAATCACACACAAAAATAAATAAATAATAATGATACAAATAATAGATTTATAAGTATTATCAAGTATCAATAATGGTGATATCGGTCTAGATAGCACTTGGTATCAGATTGAAAAGAAAATTAGTGGTATAGTCCATCCCTAGTGCTTGACTGCTTGGCACATCAGGATATATGCATAGCCTATAACGCTCTCCTCTATCATTTGATGAATTACTACTGTCATGATCGCTATAGAAACATCTATTTTAAACAAAATTTCACTAACTGCCAGCTAATAGAGCAATAATTGCGACAGACAAATAGCACTGACTTTTGTGAGTAATGTGCAATCTATAATAAGCCTATAATTTAAATAGAATAGAAGTGTGTTGGCGCTGGAAAAAATGACACTGCCTTGTGCATGGCTAAACCAGAACAGATAATGACAGGTTAAAGTGGATTGCTACAAAATAACAAAATAAGAGTGCTGAAATATGCAACTGTTTCGTGAATTCGCTCCATACAAAATGGGGGAAATATATATATATATAGTTATATATATATATATATATATATATATACATACAAAACAGTGAGTTTGAAAGTGAGACTGGAAAAGAGAGAGTACATAAACTTGAGTCGCCACATCAGAGTCCCTTGTGCAAGGACACAGCTACTGTTACCAGCTGCTAATGGAGCTCTGCTGTTTTAGTGGCATTGATTGACTGCTCTCTTCCTCTGAGCGAGCAACTTCTAAAATCAGCCTAGCCATGAGAAAATGGATCATAAGCACTAAGACGGAGGCACACAGCAGTAATATGACAGAGGAACCCAGATTTAGGGCGAGGACCCAGTGGAGAGGTGGAGACATGTACACTTCCTTTTGTGACCTTCAGGAGGCGCAGTGCTTCCACTTGAGAGAGACATGAGCATCAGAGCCAGAGTCAAAGATCATCTGGATTGTTGTCTTTTTCTGTGAACACAGAGCACATCTGAGGACATGTATTAAAGAACTTCCTGCACATGGCCTCTGAAGACCACAGTCTTCTTCTCAGGCTCTCATACTGTCAATAAATCAATAAATAAAATCATATTTTGATTTATACTGCTCTGGAGGTTAGATTTATTTATTTATTTATTTATTTTAAAGTGTGTGTGAATTTATTAAATCCATGAATTGTATGCCATAATTTACATGTAAATTATCCTAAAATAAAACCGCAAAAATAAATCTGTTATAAGATTACTAATAAAACAATTAAGATATGTTAAATTAATAATAATCCAAAATAATAATAAAAAAATAAAAATAAAGTCATAGATTTATATGTAGATATAGAAAGACTATATTTGGTCTGAAATTCATATCTGCACAGTTGATCTTTGCCAACGTTTCTTTTGTACTGTAACTAAACTTACCCAGGAATGTTCCCCTCATTTTTGATCAATGCACTTTCAGTGTATTATGTTGTAAATAAATAAATACATGTATTAAAATGTAATTGATTAAAAACATTTTCATCATTATTATTATTATTATTATTATTATTATTTTGTTTTAAACATACATTTGTTGTGTTAATGTCTTACTATTTTCTTTGAACCATGACCATGACTGATAACAGAATTACCTAAATGGCTAATCTAGTCAAATGAATGCCTCTATAAATCTTATGTTGTCACCATACAAAACATATACATTTGGCTTCCATTGTTAACTTGGCTCAACTCGTTCTCTTTCAAACTAATACACATTTCAACAGCAGTAAGACTAAGAAAGAAGATTAGCCTAGTAGATTTGCTGATGCATTGTGATGAATGGATGGTAATGAATGTTAGGGATGAAACATTAGGGAAAAGAGGAGTATGTATAATTGTCTGATAATTTATCTTTATTCAAATCTAAGAATTGTATCAAACGTGAATTTAAAATAACATAAATATTTATATAAAATCTGAATATATAGCTATAACTCTCGAATATGTATTTATAAATATGATAATATAGTTCAGGATTTGTATATATTGATGTAAATCTGGAAAAAAAATATTGAATGGGTATAGTTGTAAATCAAAAAAGAAAACAAAAATACTGTACATGTAGACTTACTTTGAATATTCATATTTATAATGTTTATATAATTTTAACCCTATAATTCTGATTTATATATATTCACGATTTACATTTATATGCTACAAGTCCTGGAATTATAACTATAACTTTATGACTATATATTCAGATTTATAATAATTTAGGATTTATAACTATAATTTCACATATATAATTTTACATTCAAATTCATATCTACAGTATATAGTTTTATCATTTTTATAGGATTTATAAATGTGTTTTCCAATTGAAAATTACACATCCAGATTTATATCTATATATTTAGGATTTATTACTATATATTCCAATGTATAATTAGATATTCATATATGTATATATATAATACATTCAAATTTATTTCTGTGTATTCAGATTTATATATTTATATAATATTTATAACAATGCAGTATATTATGATTTACAAATTTACATTCAGATTTATATAATTATTTCCTGTTTGGTTCCCATAGTAATTAATTATCTAATGTTTTAAAAAGTGTTATGTGTATAAACAATTTAACACAAGAATTTCACATTTATTTTCAGCCATACAATATACATCTTGATGATTTACAGTTTTTCCACAAGTTCCAGTGCAAGAAAGAGAGTGCCAAGCTGATAAATAACTAAATAAATAAATAAACAAACGCTAACAAGCATCTATATTTGAATATAAATATAATCCAAACAAAGAGCTTGCACACCAGAAACAGATCAAATTAAGCGTCTCATTGGGAGTAAGAGTGATTTTCAAAATGCCACTAACATTATTTCACCCTGATGGAAAACTGTGAGTGTATAAATGACAGCCATAGTGCTTTTAATAAACCTGTTAAACCATGCGCGCACACACACACACACACACACACACACACACACACACTAAAGAGTCTCCCAAGGTGTGACTTTAACCGTCCGTTAAAGAACTGCCTAATTTATTTTCTTTTTGTCATGCTGTCTAAAGGGCTGTAGGCATTTATATTTTGCCATAAATTACATATTACTATTTAAATATTTTTTTCCTACTAACATCAAACTCTTGTGAATGTTTGCTACTGTTAGCTGGCACAGTACGGTAGGGTGTGCATAATGGACTTTAACTAATGTTGCCTTTGATCAAGCTAGGTGAGAGGAGAGAGGGACTGTGGAACTAACGTTCATCCCTATGACCCCCACCCCATCCCATCCCGACCCCACCCCCTCGACCCCACATACATACATATACACACAGTACAAAAACACTGACACTTCCGCGGGCAATGGGCTACAAATAGCTAACCAAGGTGACTCAATCGATCTAAAGCCATGGGGGCCCTCTGAAAAGGGATGGGTGAAAATTAACCATGCATTTGAAATCAGTCTATGGAGAGAAAACGGACACCAACACAAAAAGTGTGTGTTCTGATCAGAAGAAGAAAATAAATTATACATTCTTTCATTTATTTAGTTTTTTTTTACTAAAAGTGTAGTATTCAGACATAAACTATACATATATTTAAATAATGTTACAGTCTATTGCAAAACTTTAGTTAACACATCAAAACAAAACCGTTTCCAGAAAGATATATTTTTATATTTATTTATTGTTAAACCCTCCTCTCTCTCTCTCTCTCTCTTCCCCACACACACACACACGACGAAAGGGCCACGATCTATTGGAAGTCACTGAAGCACAGGTAATTGTCCTAATCTAAAATCTAATCAATAGAAAGCAGCTCCATTTTGTTGTAGTTTAGATTAGGTAAGCACTTGATTCCTAAAAAAATGTAAATTGATCGTCTGTTGGACATTTTTAAATTGGCATAATGGGCAGCGTTTAAAACATTGTTTGTATTGATTGGATTAGCTCTTGAATTGCCTGTGTAAAATGATTTTACATAGATTAAGGATCTTTTGTTGTTATCTGTTAAATAATATTCTGCATTTTATTTAATAACTTATAAAGAAGATGTTTTTTTTTTTTATCAATTCATTTATTAATGAATAAACCTTTTTATGATAAATATATAATAATGGATTTTGTAGTTTTATATATGCAGTTTATAGATACAGCATTTAATTATTAATATTATTATAAATTATTATTTATATTATAAACAATTATTATTCTAAAAGTATAATGTAAATAATTTTCATATAATATTTGAAATGGGTTTTAACAAACAATTTGAAGAGAGGAAAAAACTGTGACTTTGTGGACATTAAGGACAATAAGTAAACTTTCTGGATGATCCTAGTGTACAATTCTTGTGGTGAGCACTCAGGAGTAAACATAAAGGCCTTCACATATGAACTGAACACAGAACAAACACAATGTTCCCGAGAACTCTAATGTCACAGTAGTACATTAATATAAGGTTCTGTCAGCACTCAAGAATATGTCTTGTCTTTCTCTCTCTGTGACCAGGGCTCCAGGTTAAGGTGTGTGTGTGTGAGAGAGAAGAATGTGAGAGGCTGGTGAATAAATAGAGCTCTTGGAGATGTTTGGAGATACTGTGTTTTAGCAGTGAGTGGTGCCAGGTGAGCAGAGGATCATTTCATGGCAGATGGCTAGAGCCTGTCTTCTGATGTAAAAAAAAAAAAACCTACACCACAGGAACAAGAACAGGCATCATATTGTAACAGAGCCCAGATTGACAGCAAAGCATTCTTAAAATTGTACTTTAGGTCTGATGTGTATACTACATGCTAGATGCTTTTGTACTTAGAAAAAAAATGTCTTATAAAAAAAGATAAAGGTTTTATCATGAATTCTACAAGACTTGCAAACCAACAGACTGATCACATTGTGAATCTCTCTGTGTTATCTCTCTGCCGCTATTGATGCAGATGCGTGAGAAACCTCTGAGACACGTGTTCTGGTCCCATGGGAATCAGGAAGTAATCGCATTTACAAAAACAATGGAAGGCATGATTCAGTGGTTGCATGTTGGCTCTAAAATTGCATTTTTACTCCACTGATGGTTACGTTTAGCGTTAGGGTTTGGGTTAGGGGGTGGGGGTGGGGTGGGGTTAATAAATTATTAATTCATGTTGATTTACTTACACCTGTGGCCCCTAGTGGGGTATAGGCCACCTACGAAAGTTCTCCAGGGATCTCGATTCTGGGCCAGTCACTCCAGCTGTCCCCAGGTGAGTCCCATTTTCTTGGTGTTCTCCTCCAGATCATGGCACCAGGTGTTCCTTGGCCAGCCAAATTTTCTTTTCCCCTGTGGGTTCCAGGTGAGAGCTTGCCTTGTTGTGTTGGATGCAGATCTGCAGAGGGTGTGGCTAATCCATCCCCAGTGCCTTTGGTGGATCTTTTCATCAACAAGCTGCTATCCTGTTCACTGTAATAGGATTTGGTAACATATGATGTCAGGCCAGCGGATCTGAAGGATCTTTCTGAGGCAAACGTTGATGAATGTCTAGATTCTCTTTATGGGTTTTACAGTGGTTCTCCAGGTCTCAGCACCATAGAGTAGCACTGGCTTCACAATTGTTTTAAAAATTCTTATCTTGATGTTGATGGTCAAATTCACGGAGGGAGCCCCAGACATTCTTTTGCTGATGGAAAACCTCGCTTTGCCTACCCAGACTCTTACGTTGGCATCTATTCATGTCGATTGTATTGAATATTTTACAATGAAAATATGCAACTTGCTTTTGGCGCCACATTGTGGTCATTTCACTGAAACTGGCACTCACACATGCCCATGCTTTCAACAACACTTTCAGTTTCAGCCACTGGGGGCAGTGGTTCAAATTTCAGTAAGCACAGACCGATTTCGGCAGCAGAACTTTCGACCTATGAACCTTATTCACAGCAGCACCATCTTTGAATTTTGACTGGAATGACAAAGAGGCTGTAAGGGATAGACGAACAGTCTCTTCAATGGGATGAACTGGAGTTTAAAATGTTTTTAGATCATTCTGCGGACAAAATATAGAAAAAAATATCTTCCAAAAACATTCAGTAGAGTTGTGGAAAGGATCTAGGAGCTTTATAAAGCTTTATACTGTGCTTGACTTTGAAGAGATGGTAAGTCTATCCCTCACAGTCTAATTTTCATTCATAACAAAAACCAAAGATGCCGCTACTGTGAATAAGGTTGAATTCACAGTTTGACCAGTTTGATTGTAAAAACCCCCAACATTCAGTATTCAATTTTGCCATGCTAATTATAGCACATGTTTATGCTAAAGATATACATAATATCTCAATTTGGTCAGCTCATGGACGGGGAGGGTTGATCAACTTAAAATTATCACATGGCAGAACATAAAGTGGGTGATAAAATCCCATAGACTTGTATTCAAGGGACCAGAATAACATGGCGACTTGAGGGTGCACTCTGTTGACTTTAGCCAGTAAGCAATCACTTAGCAACCAATCAGATCACCCTAGCAACCGCATAGCAACACCCTGGCAACCACCCACACACCCTCGCAATGTGGTGGCAACTTCTACACAATCAAACACCACCTACATGTTAATTTAAAAATGTACTTTGTCTTGTCATAGATTGTTATAGTACAAAAATCCTTACTTCCCCCTTGAGATTTTGTGGAGTTTGTTAATTACTGTCACTTATTGGGCATGATGGGTAATGTAAAAGCAACATTTTGACAATTTTTAGCTTTAGCTGTGCTGTAATATGGCAAAAGAGGAAGGAGTGTGGTTGAGAGATGGTCTCAGGGTGTGTGTGCCTAAACCACATCACACTGTAGCCTTGAGGGGATCAGCAGTGCTAATTTTAATCATCAGTAAATTACAGAGATAATGGCTTCCCCTTCTCTTCAGTAGTAACAGCCTCTTCACTAACACACACACACACACACACACACACACACACACACACACACACACACACACACACACACAAACAAACTGGTCATTGTTCGGTCACCCTGAGCAATATGCTAGAGAGTTTCTCTTGGGATTATAATAATTTTAATGCAATAGCAAATGTTTCACTCTCAAATTTTCTGTGGAACACAAATGGAAAATCTTAATGCAGATCCTGTACAACAAGAATTCAGAGTAACAATAGCTGTCAAGATCCAAATAGGACAAAAAAAACATAATAAATGTGACATACAAGTAAACCGTCTTGGTTACTGATGTAACCTCCGTTCCCTGATGAAGGGAACGAGACGTTGTGTCGATGAGTTGACACTAAGGGTCACCCTTGGGAGCCCAGACATCTCTGATCTTTGCGAAAAAGCCAATGGAAATTGGCGTGTGGGATTTGCATTCCACTCCCCCGGACATATGGGTATAAAGGGACACTCAGATTTCACACTGAGGAGCCGAGCCAAAGACCCGGCCATTTCAGCGGTTGGTTCAGTGTTGCGTTAAAGGGACACAACGTCTCGTTCCCTCCATCAGGGAACGGAGGTTACATCAGTAACGTTCCCCATCTGTCACTCACTCGAAGATGTGTCGATGAGTTGACACTAGGTGTCCCAATGGAAAACGGCACTAGATCTGAACTGGGCAGAACTCTGTGTGCCTCGTAGCCAGCGCAGCAAGCCGTCGCGGAACCAACCCAACACACTGGCAGGCATGAAGCGGCCCCTACACATCCGGGAGCGGCTAACTGCTCAGAAGTTTAAGGACTGGCTGTAAGGAAGCCTTCTCTCTATTCTCCCCAAGAAAAAGGAACAAATTGTTCAGCTGGGGGCCATATAAGAGGAGGACACTATGGAGACCACACCCAGCCCCGAGAGGGGGGGACTTCTAAGTGGTATACAACACACGGTCTTACAGGGTCAGAGCGGAAGCACGTCGTGAGGAGCGGCACCGGGTAGGTCCTACTCAAGGAGGGGAGGAGTTACTACAAACACGGTAACCAAGGACAGAGGGCCTACTGCCCAAGAAAGACGCGGTTTACCAGTGGGGAAACTATTTGCGGAATATACATCACACGGGGTTACCTAAGGAGACAACCAGCACATGTGGAGCGCTTACCTCAGTACGGGGGCATGATGCATGTACTGGGGCGGCGGAGAGCCTCTCTGAAGACTCATCGGCCGCTGGGCTAAGGAGGAAGAACGTCCAGCGTTCACACTTTTTTGCGAACGCAACTGGGAAAAAGTGCATGTTTTCACCTCAAGGGAGGGGAAAGGTGCTATGCGCAAGCGTTACACCCGGCCAGCTGACCCGAACTTACCTGTTTGTGTCACCTGATAACACACGTGATGAAACTGGCTCAACCCTGATGTTATAAAACCTTGCAAAGGTATTAGGTGTTGCCCAGCCGCTATAGAGAGGCGCTGCGGGACAACACCCAAGAAGCTACAACACCCCTGGTAGAGTGGGCTCGCAGGCCCGCAGGGGCGGCACATGCTGGGCATGGTATGCCATGGTGATGGCATTGATAATCCAGTGTGAGATCCTCTGTTTGGAGACAGCGCTTCCTTTCCACTGTCCACCAAAGCAGACAAAGAGCTGCTCGGAGGTTCTAAAGCTTGGTGTGCGATCAAAAGAGATGCGAAGAGCATGCACCGGACACAGCGTATGGTAAGACTGAGTCTGCCTCCTCCAGGGGCAGCGCTTTCAGGTTCACCACCTGATCCCTTAAAGGGGTCGGGGAACCTTGGGCACATAGCCCAGTCGGGGTCTCAGGATGACATAAGAGTAAACCGGACTGAACTCCAGGCAGGTTAACTGACAGAGAACGCCTGCAGGTCCCCTACCCTCTTGATGGAGGTGAGCACCGTCAGGAGGGCGGTCTTTAAGGAGAGCGCATGATTCAAGTCATGCTTCCCCAAATACTTACCTTCTACTCCATCGTGTTGTGCTGATATAGTGGCTACACACATTCAAGGTGGAGGGCAGCAGCCATCCCTCAAACCTCTTCTGCAGAAAGGAAAGCTCTGACCAGACTGCGCATCTCTGGGGGTCTTCGCATCGGGAAGAACACCACTTAGCAAACAGACACCACTTCAGGTCAACAGGCTCCTCATTAAGGGGGCCCTGGCCTGAGTGACCTTGTCTACCGCTGTGGGTGGTAGGCCAAGTAAGTCTTCTGCATCCCATCCAAGGGCCAGACATGGAGATTGCAGAGGTCCGGTCGTGGGTGCCAGATGGTTCGCCGTCTCTGAGAAAGAAGGTCCTTCCTCAGTGGAAATATAGTAATTTAGTGTATTGCTGCTGTTTATCACTATATTTCAATTCAGTCATATAAAATAGGGTGTTTTCTTGTGCATTAGTGGATATTAAGGATACATTTGTAACATTTACTGTTGTCACCCTATTTGTCATCCTTACAAATAATAATCATGTGTTTACTTTAGTAATATTTTAGTGACCATGAAAGTCGTAACCATGTTTTTGGCGGAAACCATTGTTTTGATAGGATTAACTATGGTTTTACTACAGTACTGTTGTAGTATCCATATTTAAACATATGGAAATACCCTTATTAAACATATAACTATCAGGTGATATTATTGAACTGAAGTATTACATTTTTTTTGTGTGATCTGATTGTAACAGCATATGTCTAAAAATACTTTCATCTTTAAATAGCTTTAATGTAGTAAAATAAAGTTTATAGAGTAGCTTACCTGTAATTTAACTACTTACAATTAATATTTCACCCAAAAATGAAAATTCTCTCATCATTTACTCACCCGTATGCCATTCCAGAAGTGTTTTACTTTCTTTCTTCTGTTCAACATAAACATAGATTTGGTTTAAAAATATTTCAGCTCTGTAGGTCTATTCAATGCAAGTGAATGGTGACTAGAACTCCAAAAAGCACATAAAGGCAGCATAAAAGTAATCATTATGACTCAAGTGGTTAAATCCATGTCTTCAAAATATATATGATAACTGAGGGTGAGAAACAGATCAGAATTGAAGTAATAATTTTTTTACTTTTTTTTTTGGTCATTTAAATTTTTTGTGCATATCGACACGTACTGAGCAGGGAGGAGAATTTACAGCATATTGAAATGTATGGACCAATAGATATGAGATATTCTTCTAAAAGTCTTTATTTGTGTTCAGCAGAAGAAAGAAAGTCATACACATTTGGGATGAGGGTATAGTTTTTTGGGTGAACTTTTAAGTTATGAGGAGCTAGTAACTTGGGAAGGTACAGTGTGGCAACCTTTCCTGAAAATTCCCGGGTTCCGGCACCAGTGTGAGGGTTTTCCACTGAGGAAGGGACGGAAACAGCAACAGGTTTCAGGTAAGGTTGCTTTTTAATTCTAAATCAATAGTACAGATTCACAGATTCAACACAGCAGCTTCTTGGCCTTCGTGTCGGGCTCTCCCCTGGGCTCTGTTGCTGCTGCTTTTTATGCCGCTCTCCTCAAGCTACTGCAATTAGAGACAGGTGTTAGACATAATTTAGCTCAGGTGTGAGCGCCCTTACCGCTTTTCTCTCCCGGACGGGCGCTTGACCACACCCTCGCTGCCACATACAGTTTCAAAGAAGCTTCCCCAACTTCAATCATTCTTTATTATTACTATTATACACATTTTGAATTCATAGTAAAGTCATCAAAATTATGAAAAAGCAGACCTGGTAGCCACCCAGTCTAGATTCCAGCTCTGCACACTCATTCTCTCAATCATGAGGTATCCTGAGATTAACATATTTCAAGCTTTTAAGCATAAGCCTTTAGATCAAAATGCATTTAAGATCATGAGAAACATAAATTCAGCCAAACTTTTCACTGTCAGTGTATGTTCTTACTGCTTACTAAATAATAAATCCGAGCAAGATGTCCTCATGATAATGCTGTCATTGGTAGCTCAATTCATCTTTTACAAACGGGCTCTTCTGACAGAAGAGGGAAAATTCTGTACATTTTGATAAACCTATCGCCAGCATCCAGTTGAGCAGCTCATAATACTGTCCGTTTGCTGCCTTCATGCTTTATGGGATATGTAAGATTTACATGTGGATGAAGGATTTGGTGTGAGGAGCACCTGAGGACCTTTTGAAGCCCTCAAAGCGCAGGCCTTAGAAAGCTAAGCATAGGTAAAGCTGAACGCCTGCCAGATAGCTGCATGCTGCTCTGCCAATCTGTTTCAACCCGATCCAGAAAACACCTGCAGATTCTATCATGTGTGCACATAAACGCACACACACATTCAAAGGCAGACATACAGTATGTATAAACAGGACACTGAGAGTCAAAACCTCACATTTATCACACTTATGGACTTTGAAATAATTTTCTTTAAAGGTGCAGTATTTAAGATTCAGAAACCCTTGTTATTAATGACACCTGTGGCCATTAAGTGAACTGCAGCCAGCTACCTGTTGCTCGTGATCACATGCACACTCCATAGGGACATGAGCGAGCATTGACAAAAAAATGACGTAACGTACAATGAGACTGAAAGTGATTCACCGACATCATGCTGACAGATGAGGTAGCATCATTAAAATGACACAATGACTATTTTACTACAAACTTTGAGACTGTATATTATATTAGACTCTCCAGTGCTTGAACAGGGCTAAAACAAAGTGTGGATATAGATCTGACTATGCGAGACTGTAGTTTGATGTAATCACTTTGCTAGCTAGCCAGCTTTATCAATAACTGAATTTGGTGGATGATGACAGTAGCTGTTTATAAAATAGACTGTACATTATAAATATGTTGACACAATTCAGTATTGATGTGATTCCATCACAACTGACATTTTCATATATCGATGCGCTATTGTTTTATAATAGTAGAATGTGTATATTTTCTGTATAACAAAGTTATGTTACACTAATGGAGACTTTTTGCATTATCTTGAACATTGTCTAGCATTAATTCATGTGTTATTGTAGTTTAGCTAAAATGATACAAATCAATCCTTATGGCACTATATTTCACATGCTTTGCAGTTATGTAAACTTACCTGTCCAATTAATTAATTAAATGCCTATTCTGGGACATTTTTGATCACTGAAACCAAACGAAGTTCCCTCCAGGAATCAAATGCCCTGCCGATGTTCACTCTAGTTTTCACTCAACCACAATCAAGTTCCCGCCAGACGAGATTCAGTAGATACATTTTTTTTTGGCATACTCTGTGTTTGTGTAGGAGTCGGTGTTGTGCTGGGAGCCGGACATTTGATGATTTCATCTCTAAGATAACTTTACCTAGTGTTTCAGTTTGTTGTCAATGTTGAATAGCAGAAGAGATGTTATTACTGTCTGAGGCAAGGATATTGGGAGTGCGCATAAACGTACATAAATTAATGCATTAGGTGACATGAAACAACAATAAACAATGTTTTTTTTTTTTTTTTTTACAATATTTATTGACCTTGGTTAATGTTAATTTATTAAAATGAAATAATTAGTTTATATAACATTAACTAATGTTAAAACAAATTTTCATTAAAAATATAAATAAATATTAGTATATGTAAAAACTAACATTAACCCAGACTAATGAATACAGCAAAAATATTGTTCATTGGTAGTTCATGTAAATTTACTTAATTACTGTTAACAAAAGCAATCTTATTGTAAAGTGTTACTAATAAAATGTATATAAAAAAGTTATATAAAAAGGTATGGAATATTATTAAGAAGTATCAAAAGCTAAATTGATGTAGAAAGTATTTATTTATTTACAATTTACTGTCAGTGACTAGTTACTGTACAGTTAATAATTAAAAAGCAATGGTGTTCTTGAGATAAATATTTTGGTAGCACTTTATTTGACAGTACTGTTCTACATTTATGTATGATTTACAATTTACAACAACTTATGTAATTACTAGTTACTAACCCTAAACCTAATCCCAACCCTAACCTTAACCCATATTAAGTACATGTAGTTACCTAATATTACTCAGTACTTTCTTGGGTAAGTACACTGTCAGTTTACTGAAAGTACATACACTGTAAAATAAAGTGAAACCAATATTTTATATGACCAATGTTTTAAATTAAACATTCATATCAATTGATTATCCACCACAAGTCTCAAAACCCACCTCAAGAGAGCAAAAGCCCCTCTCACAACGAGAGTGAATGAGGCTGGTATGTCAGATTTTATTGTCATGTAAGAGTAATTAACTTGAAAGGCAGTCTTATGCACAAAAGACTTTAAAAGATGAAAGACTATCAAACAACTGACATTTGTTGACACTAAGCTGGGAATCGTAATATAATTTGTTACTTTAATGCCACTGCAGGCCGAATTAGATCCATTAAAGAGATTCAACATGCAAAATGATTGATGAAACACAATACTAAAATTGACAACTGTTTTTGCTGTGTGTAATTGACCAAGACCAGAATGTCAAGTCTAGAATTACCTACCTTAATGACCTTAACTTACTGTATGATATTATCAGCGATGAAAATCAAAGCCAAAAACCTTATCACATTTCATGAAAGTTGGACATAATGAGGTACAATCAAAATCACTATTTGCCATCGTAGGGACGAGCATGACCAGTCTTATCGGGGGAAAAGTGAAGTAACTGGGCTGGGAAATGCATGCTAGTGTTTGAGTAAAGAATTGGGCATTTGTCATTGTAGTATATATTTCAAAGAGAGCCTCTGAAAGGCAATCCTCTGCATTCTTTGGCCGGCCTGCTGCATTGTTTTCTCAGCATCAGGGAGTTAAATGGATTAATTACCTCTCAGTCTCCCTGCTTTCAACTCACTGGGGTCTTTTGAAATGCACATATCCCTCTAATGACATAATCACCTAATTAGGTGATTTTCAAATGCAATCAGGACAAAAGTGGGGGGTTAATTTTCCTCTCAATCCATCTCTCTCTTCTAGTAAACTGTCATTCCTATGCCACTGCTAGAGGAGGCAGACACAATTTTGTCATACTTATTGTAATAGAAGAGGCATCTTTCTGAGATAATATGCTTTGAGGAAGGTATTATATGTGAGATGAAACTGAATACAGTAGCTAATGGTAAATTGACTGTTTTTTTTTTTATCTATTTTTTTATGAAAACGGATCCAATACAGTTTTTATGCTTTACATTCTCTTTATTAATGTTTTTCTTTGGCCTGGTTGTAAGACACATTGAGCAGTGATGCACATTGATCATATAAGCAAAGAATGTGAATATGATGTACAGTATTTCCTGAACCCATTACTCATCATTTCCTGTCCTCTAACTCATTTTACCTATAAATTTAGTACAATCTCAAATCCTAAAAATTCAGGACAGTATGGAAAATGCTTAAAAAAAATAAATAATTAATGTCGGGGGCTCCCTGGCCTGAGAGAACGAGGGAGGAATGAGTCAGGGCGGAGGGAAGGGCCGGGTCGTGATAACATTATGCATATTCATCATGTGCTACATTGAAAGCACTACAACAACACATTATGTAATGTTGTATCTTGTAGATTTATATATATATTTAGTGGCAGGGCGGAGGGCGGGTTAATTAGCCCTTCAAGAGGGATAAAGGCCGACCGAAGACGGCAGTGCGACAGAGAGAGTGAGATTTACGGACAGCTGTCTGACACCTGACAATAAAATAAATACATAAAATATAATAATATATAAAGTATATTTAAAAAAGAAATATTGTTTTAAGGAATAGATCAAAATAGATTTTAACCTTTTTAGTGTGTCTTGATTTACTTATTCCTACTTTCTATGAGTTTTAAAATGTCACATTTGGCAGTATTTCTCCCTCACCCATACTTTCGAACTTCTAAACAATACATTTATAATAAGTATCAAAACCAGATGAATTATCCATTGCACCTGCTCTGAAAGGCTTTCCCCTTTCCTGTGTATTCCGGTGAAGAGATCTCTACATTGCCATTGAAGATGCTCTAGGTGAACAGGTTCTTTGCTTCAGCCACTGGTTGTTGATCAATGTGGCTCTTCAGCGAAGACTCCTAACTGCTTCCCACAGCGCTCCGGCTGGAGTTACTGTATCCTTTTTATATATACAATATTTGCTAAAAGAGCCGCTTGCATGATATGCGTTTTTTTAAAGATGTCTTTTTGCAAGTGTCTCCTATGCGAATGGCATGTCCTGCTGCCTGATGAGCACAAGAGCTGTGTTATCTGCCCGTGCTGTGCCCATGCACAAGCAGCTCTCATGGAGACAGACTGCCCTCACTGCAAGGACATGAATCTCCAGATGTTGCACTCTAGGATCGACCTCGTTCTGAGGGAATATCCAGCCTCACGTACCCTCCCATCTACTGTTTCTTTGTTAAGTCCCGAGGGACCACATGAGGAGGACAAGGAGTTTCTTCACGTCCTCGTGAGGGCAGTTGAAGAGCTCATCTTGAGTGGTCTCCTCCGGAAGAGCCAGAAAAGTCTTGCCTGGATCAATGGTTTTTGCAAACAGGCCATTGTCAATAGCTGTGGAGGAGCACACCATTCTTCCATGAGTTCCATGCAGAGCTCACAAAGACCTGTTGTGCACCTTACTCTTCACGCATTCAGGTCAGAGTTGCTGCCGTCTTCACTAAAGTGGACCACACGATGAAAAAGTCTACTCAAAGCTTCTGGTGGAACAGGCCATCACAGCTCACCTCTGCCATAATAGTGCCATGGATGCAAATCCCATCCTGCCCACCCCTCCAAGCCATGTTGACTGACATCCAAACTGGCTGGAAGAGCATAAAACATTATTCAAAATGTTGCTTCTGTTTGTATTGCTCAAACAGAGGTTGTTCTCACAAAAGAGAAAAAAGCACCCATTGTGCAAACACTGGGTGTTTGGAATCTGCTGAGCTGCGGGTGCTTTCCTTAAAGACCGTCCTATTGGCTTTGGCCTCATTTAAACAGTTGGGTGGCTTGCAGGCACTATCGACTTAGAGCTCATGCCAGGAGTTTGGTCCAGATCTGTCAAAAGCCACTATAAAACCTAGAAAAAGCTTTGTATATATGGTTTTATCAATACCCTTCAGGGCTTAGGTGGTTCATTTGCAAGCCTTCTTTCCCCAACATTTAATTCAGATGAAGAGCAATCTATGGATGTATTTAGGCTATTGGATCAGCTCTTTACTTGTTATGGAGGACATACAGTACAAAAGGAATGTCCGTCTCCATACAAAGGCTCTCCCACTGGATCGTTGTTTCCGATCGCACTCTCTTATTAATTACAGGGCGCAAATTGCCCTATTGGTGTCAAAGTGCATTCAACCAGAGGCATGGCCTCTTCATGGGCATGGACAAATGGTGTGTCCTTACAGGACATACAGTATGTTTGGCAGCAGAATTATCCTCTCAACTCACATTCATGAGATTTTATAACTTGGACGTGGCATCCATCTCCTCACAAGTCCTCTCTGTCTAGAGTGATTCTTACATTCAAGCGGGTAAGCCCAGGCCATTGTATCGGGCGGGCTACCGACTATAATCAACACAGCCACCTAATTATATGCTGTTGAACTGCCGCTTTAAAAGTCATAAGTACTCCAATGTGAGATAAAACCTACTTTTCTAACCATGTTGTGAGAGGGTTAATAAACCAAACTGTGTATCTATATGGTTCATATAGATCAAAGACTACATTAATTTCCATCTGCAGTCCGCCATGTGGGACTATTCACATACACTTTAAAATTACTTATTAGCCTTTGACTCCTTATGAATATCTCTGTTTAGTGTTACAATTCTGGGAGTGTAATGTCACGTAGTGCAGCATGATGGGATACCTTTACCATAGTGCTTACGGCAATGTCGAGTGAAATGAATCAATAGGTAACGTCTTCGGTTACACATGTAACCTCAGTTCCCTGTGATGAAGGAAACGAGACATTGCCAAAGCTGACCCAGCCCTGCCCTCCACCCTGCCACATTCCTCCCTCGCATAATACAAGTGACTCACTCTTGTACCGCTGTCAGAAAATTCTGAAGAAATGGTGACTGAGTACCCGCTTATATAAGCCAACTGCATGTCTGAAGGGGCGGGGCTCAAACACCATTGCCAATCAGAGGATTGGCGTGATTGTATAAGGTCAGCTAGAACAACTTCCCCATAGTGCTTATGGCAAAAACTCTTTCCCTTCATCTCAGGGAACCGAGGTTACATGTTTAAATGAAGATGATTTTTTTTTTTAATTATAAAAAAACTGCTATCCTAATTGCTGTTGTCATTACAACATGAATGTATTTCAGAGAACAATTTTTGAGTTTCAACTGAAGTTAAGATAGAAATGAGATGTCACACAAAAGTTTTGACAGTAGGCATCCAGTGTACTGGAATACGGGCAGTTTGCCGGGGAGTGGTCGTTTCTCCGCTATACGTGCTCACTGCAATAAAGATGGTATTTTGTGAATATCGATTGTCCAACATCAAGCCAACTTTATTGCACACAAAAACAATTGACAGTCAGTCAGACTGTGAAATTAGGGCTACCATAATTTTCGTGTGGGACTTACCTTCAAATGCTTCTTTAAAATTATATATCGAGTCTTCACAACTGGAAGGTATAAATTGCACTGAACTGTAATACTGTAACCCTTTTCTCCATTGAAGACAAGAATGTCAGAATTTCCACAAACATTATAATATTTCTCCAGTGGTCATTGCAATGAATCAGCCCTTTTAATGGTTTGAACTAATTTGCCTCCAGTCCAGAGCACAGTGTTGATGCGAAACAGGTGTTATTTGCGCATGCGGCAGTAAGTGGCACCAGATTCATGTCAGTCACGAGAGAGAACCAGAAGAGATCTGGAGGGCACATTTGATCATATCTGTACCACTATAAAGTAAGCAGTGGACTTAATAATTTTATGTCAGGAAGATCTTTTTTTTTTTTTTTTTTTTTAGAAATTAAAAAGTTTAATCCTGATAGTAAACCCAATTTTTACCAAATGTAACTAATCTGAATACGTTGGGTTTTTATGTAACTGTAATGGATTACAGTTACACATTTTTGTATCCTGATTACATAAAGCTGTTACAAGTATTCCATTACTCCCCAAGCCTAGAGATAACATACATTCAGAAGTTGATTTAGACCTTGCCTGAGATTTGACTGGATTCCTTGAATCTTTTAGCTATATTGTGCATATAGAGGGTGAACTGCCCAAAAATCTTTTCAATTTATCTTTGGGGAAAATTAGTCTCAAAGCGTTGGATTATGATATACTTGCTCTTGAATGACCAGGCCTCATTTGAGGCATCTTATATACTATAACATGATTGGCTCACCTGTTTAACATCACCTGTAACATATTACCTTGTTATTTCAACTCATCAGATTGGTATTAGTCCTAAACTGTCCCTGTCTGAACTTTTTATGGAGCATGTTGCAATCATCTGATTTTAAAGCAATGTATCTTTTCAAATAAATCAATCAATCAAAACATCAACTGAAGTGTTGTTGTAGTGTTTCAATCTAGCACATGGTCAACAGAATTTACAATTCACTCATTTTTGTCTTTATTAGTGTTTTCCATACTGTCCTAGCTTTTTTGGAATTAAAATAAAATAGCAAAATATTATATACTCGCTATACTTTAATATATTTAGTAGAAAGTAGCCAAAAAACAAAACAAATGGCCACAAAAATGCCCCATATTTACATGTTTGATGGACAACAAAATGAAAGTTGAAAAAGGGCTAAAATAAACCCCAGCATCTTCCCTGATCTCCAATTCCAGGGCAGAGGAAGCCAAATAAAGATTTCCCTCTTGTGGAGCACTAAGGTGACATGGCAGAAATGTGCCTCTCATTGACTCTTCACACAGGTCCAGTGACCACAGACACACACTCTTGTGTGGAGCTTCTAGTATCTAATGTGAAACAAGAAGGTCCCCTTTTCTTCGACTCTCCATGTCTTCACTGAGAACAATCAGCAACTCTCCACAGCAACAAGTCGTGAGCAACACCCCCTTTCTCTGCTTGACTGCAGGAGGAGAGGACATCAGATAATTAAATGTGAGAAAGCGAATATAGAGTAAAGGAATCGTCTTTCTGCACGGTTACATTCCTGAGGGCACCTGCTCAGGCGTTTCCAGGGGCAGTGGGAAGGCTAACAGCACAGTGTGGCCATGGACAATGCGATACTACGGTCTCTCAATGCTTCACCTGGCAAACACAGTCTGTTGTCAGGGACAAACAAGCCAGCCATGTCCACCCTCAGTGGCACCACGTCCATCAGTGTGGAGAGGGTGAAAAGAGCTGTGTTTTCACTTCCAATGATATGCCTCATGCCTCAGAAGTCCGTATAAATGCCCAGAGCAGGGGAGGAGCCTTCCTGAGGATGGGCAATTGTAGGGATGGGAAGTGTGTGGAAAAGGTCATGTCTCTTTAGGGAGGGAGAGGGGTGTTTAGATCACATCATAATATGTCAGTTTGTATCGTGTGTGTGGACTGTGACAATAGTTATGTAAAAGTGAAAGTCACTTTCATTTGGAACATTTCTAAAATCAATGCATTAAGAACAATAAAACAGTTCACTTTTCCTTGCAGTACCTGGCCTTGTGGAACTGTAATAGTATTTAAAGGTGATTAGTATTTATTTATATATTTATTTAAAAACTTTAAATGCTTAATATGCGGACAAAACTATAAGTAAGCCATTTTAGATTTTTCCCTGAAAAATGTAAATGGCTCTGTGACACTAAACATTGTTCTGTTTGAATGTTCCAAATAGCCTGACTACCAATGGTGTGAGGTTGGGGCAGGACCATCTGACTATCCAACCAATGGAAAACATGGTTGTAAAGTAGTTCAATGGAAGGAGGAGGCAAGAACCGGCTTGACAATATAAATAATTGTTTAATGATAAACTTAAAAGACAACATAAACACACACGACGGACATGTCCGTAAACTATCTCTCTCTCTCCCGCACGATCCTCTGCAGTTGACCTTTATCCCTCTCGGAGGCTTGATTAGCGAGAAGGATCACGACCCGGCCCCGCCCTCCGCCCTGCCACAATGGTGTTTTGGGTTTGTGAATTTTGTTTGAAATCATCAATTTGTATCATTCTTTTTGATGACACTAGTGACATGAAAATTATACACTTTTGCATTCAAATTACGCATGTAAACGTGAAATTAAAATGTACCCTATTTACACTCACCTAACGGATTATTAGGAACACCTGTTCAATTTCTCATTAATGCAATTATCTAATCAACCAATCACATGGCAGTTGCTTCAATGCATTTAGGGGTGTGGTCCTGGTCAAGATAATCTCCTGAACTCCAAACTGAATGTCAGAATGGGAAAGAAAGGTGATTTAAGCAATTTTGAGCGTGGCATGGCTGTTGGTGCCAGACGGGCCGGTCTGAGTATTTCACAATCTGCTCAGTTACTGGGATTTTCACACACAACCATTTCTAGGGTTTACAAAGAATGGTGTGAAAAGGGAAAAACATCCAGTATGCGGCACTCCTGTGGGCGAAAATGCCTAGTTGATGCTAGAGGTCAGAGGAGAATGGGCCGACTGATTCAAGCTGATAGAAGAGCAACTTTGCCTGAAATAACCACTCGTTACAACCGAGGTATGCAGCAAAGCATTTGTGAAGCCACAACATGCACAACCTTGAGGCGGATGGGCTACAACAGCAGAAGACCCCACCGGGTACCACTCATCTCCACTACAAATAGGAAAAAGAGGCTACAATTTGCAAGAGCTCACCAAAATTGGACAGTTGAAGACTGGAAAAATGTTGCCTGGTCTGATGAGTCTCGATTTCTGTTGAGACATTCAGATGGTAGAGTCAGAATTTGGCGTAAACAGAATGAGAACATGGATCCATCATGCCTTGTTACCACTGTGCAGGCTGGTGGTGGTGGTGTAATGGTGTGGGGGATGTTTTCTTGGCACACTTTAGGCCCCTTAGTGCCAATTGGGCATCGTTTAAATGCCACGGCCTACCTGAGCATTGTTTCTGACCATGTCCATCCCTTTATGGCCACCATGTACCCATCCTCTGATGGCTACTTCCAGCAGGATAATGCACCATGTCAAAGCTCGAATCATTTCAAATTGGTTTCTTGAACATGACAATGAGTTCACTGTACTAAAATGGCCCCCACAGTCACCAGATCTCAACCCAATAGCGCATCTTTGGGATGTGGTGGAACGGGAGCTTCGTGTCCTGGATGTGCATTCCACAAATCTCCATCAACTGCAAGATGCTATCCTATCAATTTGGGCCAACATTTCTAAAGAATGCTTTCAGCACCTTGTTGAATCAATGCCACGTAGAATTAAGGCAGTTCTGAAGGCGAAAGGGGGTCAAACACGGTATTAGTATGGTGTTCCTAATAATCCTTTAGGTGAGTGTATTTTCTGAAAGAAAATTAAATATTAAAGTGTTTAATTTCAAAATGATTTTTTTATATATACAATAATATATAAAACATATGCCTATGTGAATAAATGTCATAGTCTGATTGAGTTTTAAAAGTTTTTTAATTAGATTATTTAAATAATTGTTTTACTATTTTTACTTTTACATTTAGTTGTTAATTACTATTTAAAATCGCTTTCAATTTGAAAAATATATATAAAATTATACACGATATATATTAGGGCTGTCGATTTAACGCGTTAATTCAGTGCGATTAATTTTACAAAAAATAAAACGCACAAATTTTTTACACCATTAATCGCATGCCCATGGACCATAATAAGGAAGATTCCTGAGAAATGCTTGCAGTACCACCTGTTTACTCCAGAGGGCAGTAAGTGAAATTTCAGCTGTATGAGCAACACACAGTTTATACAGTGAAGAAAACACTTCAGTAGGCAGAACAACACAAACATGCGTTACGTTCTTGCGTTCAAAACACTTGAAGGAGCGCAAATGCGATCAAAGGGATCTCAATATGTGTTTAAAGATTGAGTATTAAACTATATTTAACTTGACACAGTGAACTAAACATTTTATTTTTATAACACAACACACCCGAGACGTCTGACATAGGTGTAAATTAACGGGCCCTTAAACAAGCCCTCGTAATAAATCTCCAACTGATTGACAAATTCACTTGTGAAATGGATTGCTGTGAACTGTGTGTCAATGATTGACTTGCATTGTCTTATTAATGATTAACTCTTCTGCTACAACAATGTAATGCATTTTATTTATCTGAATATTTGTATATATATATATATATATATATATATATATATATATATATATATATATATATTTTTAAATATTTAAAGATAACTATGTATATATGTATATATATATATATTGATATAAATATGTATAATCATTATATATTGAGTTATTGTTATATGAGGGGCTTTCTCAGCAAATATTTGTATATGCGATTAATTAATCGGGACACTATGTAATTAATTCGATTACATTTTTTTATTGATTGACAGCCCTAATATATATATATATATATATATATATATATATATATATATATATATATATATATATATATATATATATACATTGCGATTCATTTGACCAAAATTAGCCCGTTAAAAAAAATTTACGCAATTAATCGCACCATAATAAGGAAGATTCCTGAGAAATGCTTGTAGTACCACCTGTTTACTCTAGAGGGCAGTAATTGAAATTTCAGCTGTAGGAGCAACACACAGTTTATACAGTGACGAAAACACTTCAACACAGATCAAAACAAACATACGTTACGTTCTTACATTCAAAACACTTGAAGGAGCGCAAATACGAACTAAGGGATCTCAAGATGTGTTTAAAGATTGAGTATTAAACTATATTTAACTTGAAACAGTGAACTAAACATTTTATGTTTATGACACAACACACCCGAGACGCTACACAAGCATGTCTGACGCAGGTGAAGATTGACGGACTCTTAAACAAGCCCTCATAATAAATCTCCAACTGATTGATAAATTTACTTGTGTAATGGATTGCTGTGAACTGTGTGTCAATGTTTGACTTATGATCAATAATATGGTAGTAAACAATACATTGTAGTCTAAAGATGCTTTTTGTATTGTCTTATTAATGATTAACTCTTCTGCCACAAGAATGTAATGCATTTTAATTATCTGAATATTTTTTATTTTATATATATATATATATATATATGTATTTTTTTATATTTAAAGATAACTATGTATAATTATATATTGATATAAATATGTATAATCTTTATATATTGAATTATTGTTATATGAGGGTTTAAATAAACAACATGAGTTGTACATTAGACTGCATGAAATTAGACTTTGTGTCTGCAAAGCAACATCAAGGCCATTATCTCCTGATTTCCATATGGTAAGTCAGATATGCTATGCCAACACTATGTTAGACATCCTCCTTGACTCTCTCTTAAATTAATGGCCAGAATATGAACTGCCCCACAACACTACTGTGGAATCCTTGTCTGGATCATGTGACATGGCAACAGCCGGCAGGGAGGGGAGTAGCTAGAATAAACAAATCAACACATCTATTTCTCAAAGCCCCCCTGTCGAGGGCCAATGGGTCACCTGTGATTGTTTCCTACCTATCAGTCACTCTGTACTGGCAGCTCAGAATCTGCCATGACAGAAGTCGCCGTTCCAGCCCAGTCGACAACACTCAGGCCTGGCACTGTGTGTTTAGCTAGGAGGCAAACTGTCAGGAAAAGAAAGACAAATGGGGTGGCCTGATTGACTATTTCCTTAGATACTGAATCAATAGGCTTATTATCACTGCAATTACAGTTCTAATACAAACAGATGCTCAGAGTGGACATCTGTTAGGAAAGATGAGCCCACTAGATCTGGAGTCAATAGACTGAAGACAGCAAGTGCTTAAACAGAGATATTAGAGCTTACAAAGGAGTGCTCCAACACACACATACATACATACATACTTGTACATACAGCTCAAAATGTCAATAACCCTTGAAATAAAAAAATTAAAAAAGAAGAAGAAAAAAATCATATACAGTGTTATCATATACAGTATTATTTTCGTGATTATTTCGTCTAACAAATATGCTATTCCTCTTAAACCACCTCAAAAAAATATCTCAATAGAAATTAGAAGTATTTTGAGAAATACGAATATTCCCATTAATATTTAAATAAAGTCTGTTTATATATATATTGTGTATTGAGATCACATGACTAGACAAGTTCTATTCACTTAACTTCAGGAACCCCGCATTAATGGACATTTATATTTGCAGAATAAATTAATCATGACTAACTGCAAATAGCACACCTGTATAAATGCATTACAGGGAACTGTCGCTTTTGCATGATGCTGCTTCCATACCATTTGCAATGTGCTGTATTTCCAACTGGAACTGAATATTTGTAACCCACACACACACACACAAGATGAGACAGTCACAATGTCGGATGAAACTGCTTTATTAATAGAAAGCAGTGCAGGCAAAAGTACAAAGGGCAAATCCAGTGAAGAGTTGTCAAGGGAAGCGTAGGGTCAAAAGCCGGGGAATCAAAGTATCGTAAGGGGCAAATCCGGGAGAGAGTGGTAAACGAGAGCGTGAGGTCGAAGCCGGGAAAACAGTTAACAATTAGGGCGAAGAACTAGACGGGACTAGCGGGATCAAAGACAGGGGAACAAGGGGAGCTGGCAAGCTAAGGGGTAAACAAGAGGAGGTCAGAACTAGACGAGACTAGCGGGGGGCAAAGATACGGGAAACTAAACACAATAACCAACACCCGTGCAGCGAAAGGGTAGTGATATATATAGGGGCGAGTGCAGGTGTAAACCATGACAGGTGATGAGACGAGTGCAGGTGAAACTAATGTGCAGGAGTGCAGATGACGCGAGTGCAGGTGGTCATAATGTTCTGGGGGATTGGAAGCGCGTGAGAAACTCGGAGGAAGGGAGATTGCCTACGAGCATGTGAGCGAGTAGGAGCAAAGTGGGCGTGAGGGCTCGAGCGGCGTGAAAAGCTCGAGGGGGCGGAGTGAGGGAGTGTGCGTGTGTGTGCTAGACGATGCGGGGAGAAGCAGAGGAGCGGGGTTCATGACAATATTCTGCAGTTCATTTTAAACATCTAGATTTGACTGGATCGTGAAAAGTTACACTTAAGTCAAATTTGATTGATTAATATTTTTTACATCAAGCTATCAAACACCAATACCAACCAACAAGCATAATGGTATCACGCTTTACATGCACAAATGGTCAAAACACGTCATCGATATGAGAATAAACTGTTTCCATAACTTTAATGCGCATTTTAACTAAGGCAATTCTCTAGAAAATCCACCTCCTCCTAGCGCATTAAATTTCTATGCAAATTATGATATTTATATTATATTGAAGTTATGCAAATAAAGAACAGGTTTTATAATAGCACAGCAATAATATATTTTATCTTATGTTTCTATCTTCAAAGAGGAACCATGACCAAACAAACAAAAAAACACACACACAGTAAATTAGTCTTGGTGTCCATCATTCTCAATATTGCAACTTTATTTGTTCAAAATTGCTTGCTTTACAGAGGGCTGTATGACCCCTTATAGTACTGTATTTCTAAGAAGGGACCAGACTTTTGCAATTTGATTTATGTGAAATATTAAAAGGTGACTTAAATTTCTAGAGACCTGTGAACGGTCATCTGGCTAATGCACTTATCTGTGTGTGTGTGTGTGTGTGTGTGTGTGTGTGTGTGTGTGTGTGGGCTGGTTTGGGTGGTTAACAAGGTTTTTTAGGTTACAAACTGGTAATTACAAGGGTATTATGCTATAAATGTGGTTTATGAGAAAATGTTTTAGTGGTCCCCATAATTCAAATTGCTTAAAGAACATACTACACTATGTTTTTTTTTTTTTTTTGTGAGGGTTAGGTTTAGGGGATATAATCTATTGTTAAAACAGTATAAAAGTTATTTTGTCTATGAAGAGTACTCATAAGGATAGCTGCCCCAACATCTGTGTATTTGTTACAGGAAACTGACCAGTAAACTGTAACATATGCTAATTGCCTTCTCAAATGGGGAGATCCATGAAGACATTAACACCACAATCCAACTCAGGCGGACAGAAACACTGTGTTTAATTTAGGATGTAAAGCAGAGGAGTTGGTTGTGGAACAGTGCTCCTGATGGAGAGTCTTCCTTCTCTCCCCCCAGACTACAAATAAATGGTTAAAAAGTTATCTACTTAAAACTGTCACAGCTAGGCCATTCCACACGACCTCCTTTGTGACCCCATCTTTTCAGGGGTCACTCTTCCACAGCAGAGAGTGGGTGTGGGGGCCAGTCGTGCACTGAATATAAATATAGACAACAGGGAGCAGAATATACAAACTGGAGACCTGTATCCCTGACTTGCACTGACCTTAAAATAATATATTTACAAATGTGATAGCTCTTTCCCTCACTTGACCTGATCTGCTTTTTTAATGCCAGAATTCAGTGTAAAGACATCTCTATAACAGGTCTTCAGAACTGCATGTACAGTGTCCACAGTCTCCAATGAGCTTCATGCCAGGAAGGAGATTTAATTTGTGATTGACGGCCAGGTTTTTTAAATTGTTAGTATTATTATTTCCATATATTTAATAATAAAAAGAAAAATATTGATATAAAGCATTTTCTAAAACTGAAATAAAATTAATAACAAAATGTAAATGAAAAACTGAACTAAATAATAATAATAATAATAAAACAATAAAAAAAGTTTTTTTCCCCACCAGAATGAATGTCTGATTTGTACAGGATAAGACATCCCACCTGCAGGTGGGGAAATAATGTGAGGTTACTTCAAATATTGTGCTGAAAATGTGAATGGTATCTTTACTAGACAGAACAGATAATGATGCCTGATAGCCTCAGAGAGCAATACAGTTGTGGCTTTTTTTTTTCTTTTTACTTTTTATGTTTTTCCAGTCTTGGCTATTGGTGATCTTTGGCAATCTGTTTTTGCCAGGTTTAGCATATTTTGAATTCAAATATTATTTAACTATCATTACTAAACCTAAAGTAGAAACTAAAATATATTACAAAATACAATTAAGCTCTTAAAAAATATATATAAAAAAATAAAAAATAATACTAAACTTCCATAGCTTAAACTCACTAAAACTAAACTAAAATGTAGAATACATTTGGAAAAGTAAAATTTAATTAAATAAAGTATACATCAGCTACAATAACCTTGATGACAACATGAACATAGATTCCAACAACACTGACTAAACCTCTACATATTCTATTTACTAGAACTTTTTTTAAATTAAGAATGAAAATATACTTTTACACAAGTAGCATAGAGAGAAAGAATACCACAATGCATGTTTTTCAAAAAGTGATACATTTGTTTGTGCCTCAACTTAAGTAATACAATGCAGAATGCTGTCAGTTGTTTACAGGGTCATAGTTTGTCTCTGCAGACTAAAGCTCTCAGATATATTGTGTTATACTGGAATATTAAAATGTAATCAATATTTGTATAAAGTTAAACCACTGATTGTGCAGTATTGCCTTACTCCAATTCTCATAAAGCAGAATAACATTGGAAGACTAACAGTCCGATAAGACCTGGAATGATCCAACATAATGTTTAAAATGCATGCTCTCAATATTAACGTGCTGGTGATTTTCCTCGCCATTAAGCAAGGCGTTTTAAAACCATAATTGGCTCCAATATCCCTCTGTAATTAGTGACCTTCCCCAGTAGGAGACTTTAAAAAGCATAAGCTGATACAGTGTGTATGATGAATTATTCCTTTACTTGGTGTTAATAACTATGAAAGAGTCATAGAGCAGAGCCCCAAAGCACAGTTTCAACATTAATGCATTATTTCTCTTTAATATTTATGGATTCCTTAAGTATGACAGAGACAAATATGAGGACATTGCTTCAGCTGTGAAAAATAAAGATGTCCCCATAGAAACTCCAATATGAGTTAACATCCTTTGTCAAGACTAATAAACTAGTCATTTGATCATTGAAAGGAAACATTTAAAACATACATTTAAAGTTGAAGAATTTGTTTCCATGTTAAAGGGTAACTAAACCCTAAACCAACTTTTTTTAGTTAATGATCTGTAAGCATGGGGCTTTATTAGTACTGGTCATTGATTCAAGTAATTGTTTTGACATTTGTGTATAAAGTGTTTTAATTCTACAATATATGGTGTAAAAACGTCTGAGTGCTGCCCTCTTCAGGTTGAACGGTGGCTACTGCAGTTTAATTGTCCTATTGGCTGTTGCGGTACTTCGTGACGTAAGCGGTGACAGCTGACGTAAGCAGGTTCCAGCTCACCATGCCAGATTCATGTACATGTCGTCTTGCGACCGTGTGAGGAATAATAATAACATAGAGTCTGACAGCAGCTGTCAATTAATCCGTCACTACGAGTCTCAGGTGCCCCCGCTCAGCCCCGCACTCGGTTCGTTCCCTCTATCCCCGCCGGGGTCTGCCCACTTTTCCTGCATTTTCAAATATTTCTAGTGGGTGGAGTCAGACTCTGAGCAGGGGTTTAGTTACCCTTTAAAATGATTTATCTGAGACCAGGTTAATAAACAGAGACTATAATGAAAGTGTTTAGTGTAAAAGTAAAACTTTAAGTGTACCACCGTAGCTTAATTTCCATGAACAGAATCGAAACTGTGGCTTTGTGGTACTATCTAGATATTGCTCATTTTGAGAATCCCAACCTGACAAAACAACATTGGCTCAAAAATGGTGTGACTTTTGGGCACAACCATCTGTTTTGTGTGTAATGGACGATGAGGGATTACTTAAAAAACCTGTATGAAAACAACCACAACAGCAACTGTAGGACATCTAGAAATAAAGCGATGCAACTGATAGCAAAAAAATTAAACATTGTCCTCAGACACCATGTTCGTTATTTACACAAACATTGCAGGGGATTAAGTCGCTGTGCACAGTGCATGTAAATGCTAACCCCACTTTCTTGTTTTAAGCAGCTGTCTCGCAGTAAACAGCTTTCTTTTGTCCATGTAAACAAGCTCAGTTATAACCAAAGGAGACAGCACAGGAGTAAACATATTTTGAACACAGACCAGGGAAATTCCATCTAAATGGCAAGTGTGTAACAGTGTCAATAGTGGCACCAAACGTAACATTTTTATTATTTATTTTAAACAGAAAAATACTGTTTTCATTAAATCTCCATCATGATCTGCCAAGATTTGTGGGGTTAATTAGTGGGGTTTCCCTCTTACGTCACAGTCCTGGATTCCCTTGCCGCACTTGTAACTTATAATAGCGCTCTGCAGAAGCATCTGTGCATTAAACCATGTGTATAATGCACTTTCTGCAAAAACCCTTGAATAAGCCATTTTCTTAAGTGCATTTACATGTTGTCACTGTTTAAAACATTGGTGACAACTTCCTGTCCTTTGTTTTCACCTGTTTTCCTAATGTTTCATGATACATTACTGTGAGCAGCTTCTAAAAGAAAACATGGCCCACTCTGCGGATGTCTCTCTTCGGAGGTGGCCAGTCTTGGACAGCAGTGTGGATGGAGAATAGAGTGAATGACTATGAGTTTGACAGCTGCCCATGCCTACGACAATCTGCCCTGAACAGTAGAGGTGCTGAACTGTATATCTGAGTATGTTCCATCTCTTCAGCTACAAGCAAAGCTGAGAAGGAGACCCGTGGACAAAGGTTGCGCCTTTGGTGTTGGGAGGCAACAGCTGAGCTCTACAGCTTTAATTTATGATGGATGAGATCGGAGGAAAGGTCAGGGGCTGATAAATATGAGAGTGTTTGACTGGGGAGGTCATCAATTATGCCCGCGGCTGCTAACGTTCGATCTTGCGGATGAAATGGATATCCCCAATATAAGAAAGCTATCTCTCAGAAAATTGGGATGTATTAATCACTCAGTATGGAGCGAACCCAACCCCCACGCTCTTTTCAAATTAGAGAATGGATGGGATCCATAATAGGAGAGGCCTCTAGTTTTATGCAGTGCAGTAGACACACTGGATTAAACACATCATTTCAATGCACACTTGTTGAAATACACATAGAGGTACATATAATGATGGCACAAAATCAAAATATTTTAAAATTATCAAGTTGTTGTAAATAGAGATTTGATTTTCTCTGGCAAAGCCGTACAGTAATGACAAGTTGTTGATACATCTCACCTATTTTGTCATCTTGATTCAGATATCAGTTAAAAATGAATAGGCTTATCCCAGTTATCTGCAGATATCTCAGTATGGCATATCTCTATGGTACTAAGTCTCCCAGAAGTGAATCTTTATGACAGAAAATGGTAACAGACCAATATTTTACCTTTGAGAGAAACCCCAACCTTACACCTCAACTTCTGATAGAAATTTTACAGATCTAAGACATTTGAACTCAACAGCCACTGACATAAAAGTCTAAAATCTCTAAAAAGGTATGTTCCCTTTTTAAATAGTATTTTGTCATAGCACCAATAACTTTTATGGCTTCATTGGCAAATTTTTAACCAGATGTAATGAAAGAACATTCTTATAGTGAGTCAGTGAGACGACAATAAGATCACAGGGTTAACATTTGACCAGGCCACTGTTCATTTATCATTCCAGTCTTTTCCTTTTCTTTCATTTTCCCATCAACTGCCACCCCGGGACCATTATTCGCCAGCACCATTGTTTCAGAAGAGACTGACCCTTAGTGTGGAAAAGATTGTGATGATCACAAGAGAAAGCTGAGGGGTAAAATGGGTTTGAGTGAACAGGAAGTTGTGGTGGTAATTCTTGCAGTGTTGTTTCAGGCCTGGCTGCAGAAATAATGGTCTTTCTATTCAGCTGACAGGCGCCAGTGATGTCAAGCTCCTCCAATCGATAGGCCTCTATTGTCCATCAGAGAGCCCCAATAGACAAAAACCCCTCTTGAATTATCTCCTACAGCTCCGAAACAGCTTTTTTTCAGCATCCATGAAAAGATAAAGAAATAGGGGGCTAGTGGACTAGTCTTGACCCCAAAACAAAATGCATTGCCCCATGCCACCACTAATTGTAACATCTTCAAAAGGTTGACCCTAGTATAGTCTTTCTGTATAGCCCATCAAATATATGGGCAGTTCTGCCTTTATGTTGCTGAGAGCTGGACTGCCTTGATTCAGCACACAGTACTTTATAGCCGAATGTCTTGTAAACAGAGCGGCAAAGGAAAAGAGAACAAAGGGGGGCTGTTATCTCAAAGTACCAAATGATTATATGTCTCTCTTTAAGACTGTAAATGTTAGATGGTATTTGCAAAGCCCTTTATTTTGAAAATCATTTATTGGCTTCATCATTTACAAATAACTCTGAATTTAGACAAGCGATTGATATATATACTACAGATTTTATGGACCAAAATTGCTACAGAGAGGTAAGGAAAGGCCACTGCTTAGGTCAGCAATAATTCATGTCATAGACCAGTGTTTCTAAACTGGTTTGGCATTAGGTCCCAGATTTTACATAGGACATCACGTGGCGAACCAACACAATACCAAAACTGTTTCTTGAACAAAAGCAGTGTTCAAAGTAGGAAGAAATTCTTGTTGGGTTGGGATCCCCTTTAAACAATTTCTCTGTCCATCCAGGGGGTCATTTTGTAGGAGCAGAACATGTACCATCCTACTTCGTGCACTGTAAAAAGTAAACACTAATGTTTACATTCAAATAAAAAAATTAAACATAGGCTGAAAATGAAAACAGACAATTTTGTCAAACAAAATATTTTTTTGGCACCCAACAATACAAAGCATGATTATTCCTGTTGCCAGTGAACCCATATTTAACCTGTATAGTCCAACATGATTACACAGGAAATCCCGATGTCCATGCACCCTGGAATATACCAAATTCTGCCGAATTACTGACAAACGGCATTCTCTGTTAAACATTTTTGCATCAATTAAATTCATATTGTCCTGTTGCGGTAATTACAGCATTTTGGGTGAGCAACCTTCGAGACATGGGTTCTGGTCCCATGGAAATAATGTTCACGCAAACAATGTTGAGTGTGATTCGGAGATTGCATTTATGCTCTAAAATTACGTGTTTACTCCACTGACAGATAGGTTTAGGGTTGGGGTCTGGGCTACAGGGTTGAGTTAATAAGACATGCATTCCTGTTGACTGTATTAAATTATTTACAACTAAAAATACAACTAGCTTTTGTTGAAACTCTGCGGACATTTCATCCATGAAGCAGAGCTGACATGTGCCCATATATTCAACAGCACTTATGCTGAATTTAGAGTGAGATTAGTCTGTGTGGTCTACGTCATGTATTGTTTAACCTTGAGTAGTTTTGTTCATGGTTTTTGAGGTGAGGGTATGTCACGCAACCCATCCTTGTTGGCATCTGCCTAATTTGGTTAGCTTCCACCAAGTGACAGATGAATATATGCAAAACACTACAAAAATATTTAGTTTGTTTAGTTTCACTGCCTATGACCATCAACAAGAAAATATATGGGAAGTGTTTTTCTATCCTGACTATGCATGATTAGATATGGTTGCATTATTTTTCTCTGCTGGCCGCTACCTTATCAGAACATTGAGAATTTATTGAGAAGCACTGTTATATACCACAAGGCAAGCATAAAATATCTCTACTCTGTAACCACAGCAGTTATAACTGACCCTTTAATATTATAGGGCAGGGAGGCTTTCTTAAGGCATGGTCTAGGGCTCTACTAAATGTAGCATAGCTTATTGATCTACTCAGTTCGAGTGGAAACAACAAGGCCAGCACTACCTTCAGCTGAGTCAGGGCTATTGCCATGATATGGGCCAAATCAATTGTCTTCAAAGGCAAGCTTTCTGCATGACAATATCTGTCCTTGTGGTCCTTTGTTGAGTGAAGTGTTTCAGCAATTACCTTGACCATTTCAAATGGAATTGTCTTCCTCAACTCATATGAGTGGACAATGCGAAAGAGTATATATTCTGATTATACAGTCCCTTCCCCTTTCCTCGGTTTGGATTATTACACTGCAGTTTTTATGGTCTCAAAACACTAAACATTAATTCTTAGCTCTAAATTATAAAGAAATGCTTTGCTGTGTTATGGGCTACACACAAACTGGTTAACTCTGCAAAAATCTGTTGCGTACTGTCATAAGTATGTTCCTCCTTTGATGCAGGCCTGAGATGGAGATTTGCTACCGATTAGCATCTGGTTGTAAGCCAATTCAACCCATCTGATTTCAATTCAAGGCAACTTTTGAACTTATCCAGAGAAATGCATAGCCGTAATACTTTTCTTATTTAACCCCAGCTACAGCACTAAAATGGCTGTTCAGCAAACATTGGACTTGCTTTTGCTTAACAAGGGCTTTTTGTGCCTTCACCCTGTCTTTACTCCCACAGAAAGAGCAGGGTTAGTCCAGAGACAAAAACATATATCAGTCAGAAGACATTAACCTGTTGATACGCATTTCCCCATATGCGGTGGTGACATCACTCTGCTTAAGTTTAAAATATAATTTATCGTCTATAAATGTTATTAATGTTAACAAATTATACCTCTTGTCAAAGGTCTAAGGGTTCAACATTGATATCCGATCTCTGTTTCACGATAGCAATGCTCCAGAAACAGCAATTTAGTTCTTTGTGCCAGGAGTACAAATGAAAACATGAAATATCAAAACGGGACTTCATACCTTTATTATGAAAACACGATCACCAGATGAATCCAGTTCAACACACTTGGGTCAATTGTCCATGACAAGCGTTCATTGAAAAACATCCAATAGCACTTTTTGTCCATAAAAGTGATAAATCTGAGAAATAATGATATATTCTCCATGTTTACATGAGATCTCGCCTGAAAGAATCACACTTTGTCATCGTTCTTCAACAACCTATGCAATCTGAGCAGCATTCATGTTGTAAAACTGTACATTATCTTATATATTAGAGTCTCATAAACAAAATGAGCCCGTCTCCAAAGTCTATTTTTTAAAATGCGGCATAGTTTTATTCATAATAGCCGAGCATTGCAGTCAGATTTTGTGTTGCCTTGAAAGGCGGAGCCTTAATTTTACTCTGTATGCTTCCAGCGATTTTACAGAGAAAAAAGCTGCAGGAACCTCATTTTTTTGTTAGATCATCTTCAAATATGAAACATAACTTCTTTAGACTTGTGGCTTTGAGAACATTGTATTTCTAGGTTTTCTTGGCACTTTTATTATTGTTTTTTTAGATTATAAAAACATGTTCGGCACAAAATATTTCCAATACTATAAACTTCAGCTTCTCTAACTTTCAAAAATAACAACATATATTAATTCTGAAACTTTGGAAATAAATCCCAATGTGTCTTCTTTCAAAATATACTACAACTGTGTCCATATTCCAAAGGGTCCAGTAAATACAACCATTTAAGTTCAGGTATGTCATTTTCATGGTTTGTGCTCAAAAAGGGGGTGCGTATCAACAGGTTAAAGCTGAAGTGCATAATGCATTTGATGTTTAAATATTTTTTCCTATTAATGAGCAGATGCTATAAGTCAGATATTGTTTGATTTCCATGTTGTGGTTCTTTGACTCTACCAAAAAATTGCTTTTTTTGAGCATCTTATCCAGTCCCACCAATCAACATTGGAGGAACCAACGGAGTGAGTCCAACATGATCACACGAGAAATCACCATATTGTTTCTGAGAGTTATGTTACCCTAGGACTCACCAACATCTCCTATCAGATATTTTTACAACAGCTCCAGCGTGTTTATCTTCCTCTGTTGTGACCGGGCCACGTTGCACCAGCCCTGTGGAAGATTTGGCTTCAGACCCCATGTTGAAACCAGAAAGTAATCATGATGCATAATCAGAGACAAGCATGATTGAGAGGTTGCATTGTTTCCTCTAACATAACATTCTTACTCCACTGATGGTTAGGTTTGGTGTTTGGATTGGGGGGTAAAATTTATAAATAAAAGAATTCCTCTTCACTGTATTACTGCTTGTACTGCTGGAAACAACTTGCTTCACAACTATACACCTGGACAATACACCCAAAAACACCTCTTTGGCCACTAGGGGCAGTGTTTCACATTTTGGTAAGCACAGACCAAATTTGGCTAAACAAATTTCAGCATACTGTTTCAAATTTCACTGTAAGATCATTCTGGTGAGTAATGGGAGGTTTTTTGTCAGACTATGACAGACGGATGAAGTGTTCAGGAGACCTGTTTGAAAACAATTCCATACGGTAAAACTAGAGGCACAGAAAATTACACACTTCACCTTGAAAATATACATCTTTCATTTTGATTGATAACTGATTGCAAATGGTGTCAACCTTAATCTTTCATTTGGAGATGAGTGCAAGGAATACATCATATCCAAATGTATACCCCTTTGTTGTAGTTAAATACGGTATTATTTAGATTTGATTTTTGCTATCAGAATTTCACAAGCTACCACTGGTTAGTTTAAACAAAAGGTAAAGTCTGGATGTATGCAGTTCCTGATTAGTTAACCATAGTCTGATACCCTTAAATGATGTCTGGTTTAGATTATGACATCATAGATAGCAGGAAACAAGATTCATATCAAAATATGTTGGTCTCATTAGGAGTTATTCTGGGCAAACAAATGTCTTCAATCCTTTCTAGATATTAGCACCTCTGTTCAACAACATGTGTTTTAATGCTATTACAGGGTTTGTAAGGCAGCACTGTATTGATATTTCTCAAACATTGTGCTTTGTTCTAAACCCTGAACACTAAGGATTAAACTTCTGCAACTGATTTAAATGCTTAACATACAGACTAAATTCAAACTTGGTTTTGAAGATCATGTCAAGTTTAAAATCTTAACTTTTTAAGAATTTAAAATAATATTTTTTACAATGTTCATCCTAATTTTCTTCAATAACATTAAAAAAGTAACCAGCAGTGATTACATTTATTTTTGTATATATATATTTTTTATTTTAACCATTACTTGCCTCCTTTATGTTGTATCATGAATACTTGCCTAAAATGTACCTAGAACCTTTACACAGGTTGCAAGTGCTGGTAATTCCTTCAACAATGCATATCTATTTAACAAATGGAAATAAACAAACTGTACAAAGTCATAACCATAAGAGTAGTAATGTAATAGATAATAATAATAATAATAAACATATTTAAGGTATCTAACCACAATCATGAATTTAAGAAAAGAAAAGAAATGAAAAGAAAATGAGCGGAAGAAAGCATATGCCATTCCTGACTGAAAGCATCTATGTGAAGACCTGATGAAAACTTTTCCTTGGTATTAAGTTGAATGCCCAATGTTATCTCCCCCTTGGAATTCCTCTTATCTGTGGAAGCTAGGCTGGCTGACAGATTGATGTGAGAGCTCTACCTGCTCTCTCTCAAGCAGCCTGTGTTGGTATCCTGCGACAGATAGATACTGTTGGTGGACATTGCCATTTTATACTGAGCCCTCTCAATAGCTGCTGAGTGACTGCAGAGCGGCCCGCGTTATTGGGCATATGTGTACTTGGGTGGTGTTGGATTCAGTTTCAGAAGATGTCAGTCCTCCTAACCAAATCCTCCAATTTAACTATATGGAGGAAGGAAAGACAATGTCAACTATTTATTCAAAACCAGGCTCACCTTCTGTAAACCTGGCATAGCCTGGTGTAAGACACACAAAACATGAACCCTGATGCCAAAAAGTTATATGGATGATGAGTTTGCAAAATCTGTATGGGTGTCTATAAAGACAAGACACAAATGGCAAAGTTGATAAAAACAAAGCTTTTTGCCCCTTTCTGATGTTATTCATACTTACACAGTATAATGTTGAGACAGCCGGATTAAGGCAATGTCTGCAAATCCCTTCTATGTTTCAGACATTAATTAACTTTTTTATATTTTTACAGGAAAACAATACAAAAATAATTATCAAGAATACGATTTTTTTCCTAATATCAAAAGGTCTTTCTATAAAAAAGAAATTATTATCCATTGTAAATTTTCGTGATAAAAAACATGATTGTGCTGGTAACGTGTGCATGTAAAATGGCTAGAAATAGCATTTTAGCTTAGCGTAAAGCTGACAATTTACACAAGGTTTATTTCTACTTCTTCTGCTCCAAACTTACTTCAAACTTACTTCTCTGTCTGCTCGTATGAATGTAACACATCATAAGAAAGTGTTTCACCGCTGTTCAAATGCACTTTGGATCACATCATTTATATGTAGAAATGTTTTCCATCTGAAAGGACTAAATATTAAATGAAACAAAAGACAAAGTAATCTCTTCAGTAATCAAAATACTTTTTGAATGTAACTGTATTCTAATTACAATTATTTAAATTGTAACTGTAGTGGAATACATTTACTCCACTCCATTACTCCCTAACCCTGCAGACGATTTCCTTCATTAAAGACTCATTCTGACATTCTCAATTATTAATACAGATGTGTGAAATGCCACAGTTTAATTACCAAGGGAATCACTGTATGATGCTTGGCTCATCTGTCCAGTCTTCCACAATGGTGTGTTTCTAACTACCGGCAGCTTTAATTGATCAGTGGCTCAACCTCTAGCTTAAATTGATTAACTTAGTCTTTAGGCTAAGCAAATTCAATAACCCATGAAATTAACAATGAGTGTGGGTTGAAACTGTCACTGTTTACTTTAAGTGTTCTTGTGTGGACTTTCTCTCAGTGTTTAGATCATCAGTGTAGGGGGCTATTAGTGGCAGTTGAGGAAAAATCCATCTTTACTCGCAATGACTTTCTAATCTATTAAGATAAATGTTAACTCATGGCCTACATAGTAGTGTGTAGGGCTATTTACAGTTCCACTGCAGTTAAATCAATGAAAAATGTAATGTGTACCATGTTATTTCCAAGTGTTTGTTTTGGAAATAACACATTGGAATGTACAGTTCATACATTTTGTTTTGTGAGACATAAGACATTACATTAAAGTCACACTTTTTATTCATGTTCTTATAACTGCATGTCCAGGATTTACAATGCATTTCTAAATGAATTATTAGTCATTAATAAACCCCCAAGTATCACCTTTATTTCATATTTATAAATTAGTCACATTATGGAAGTAAAATTGGTTTTATTTTGATTTTTAATATGATTTGTTCTGATTCAACCTGGTTAATTCTTCAATTTAAAACTATGTTCTCCAAAAATGTAAAGTTATTTAAAAAATGTTTTAAATGTTAGGATGGCAGGATCTGCACAGTAAAACTGGACATACAGCTATAAAAACCACAACAACAACAACAAAATACAATTAGCTTTGAATAAGTGAAAGTAGCCTTTTGCTGATGGGTTTAATGACTGGACTGACCTTGAATTAAATTGCTAGATTAACATATAGTAATACCATTAAACAACAAAAATATATATATAGAGAGAGGTGAAGAGTTGAAGTGTATTGAGAGGACATCAACAGAGAGAGAATGGGATGTGGAGTTCACAAAGAACACAAGAGATCAGGGAGAATTAGGACAGTGGAAGAGAAGAGCTGGACCTGGACAGGCTGTAAGAGTGTGCCTCAGAATAAAGGATGTGTAATGGATCAGTGTGTGGATGAAACACAGTACAGTCTGGAGTGCTGTGGAAGCAGCTGATGATAGGACAATCTGGTGATAAAGTCAACACTTGAAATTTTCTGCCCAATTTCTTTAATATTTGTCAGTGAATTCACATTGCTGGATTAGTGTTGAACTGATGTGTATTAGTGTGATAACATCCCCAGACAACTCAAGTCTTATGTCAATTGCTTCGAAAGAATGTTGGACCTAACAAGACATTTTCTCTAAAATAAATTGTAATTGTCAAGGTTAATGTAAATTAATTTTTCCAAGGTCCTAAGAAAAAAAAAGGGGAACATTTATGGATAGACAGATATATAGATAGAGAGAGAGAGAGAGAGAGAGAGAGAGATGGAAATCTTTTGGGTGATGTATTACCCTGCAGGCAAAGTAATTTATTATATAAGCTTCATGTAACTTCAGCCACTAGATTGAATACCTTCAACTCAATTTATCAGTCAGCTGTCAAATGTTGGGTCAATTTCCTTTTAACCCTTGTTTTGAGGTTCATAATCCTCTTACATATTTGACACTGTCAATCAAAATACAATAACGATGTGTTCCCCCTTCACAGCCCATTTTCACTCTTCAGTATCTAATTCAACAATTAGTGGTTATTGTTCCTTCAACAGTATTAATGTGACCTTATATAAATATATATATATATATACATATATAAATGGGGAAAGCTGGAATCTGAAAATTAATGAATGAATGATTGTCTGTCTGTCTGTCTGTCATGTAGTCAGTGTATTGTATAAATAGTTTACAATTGTGGAATTGTTTATATAAAATTCAGATATTCACATTGAAATATATTGCAATATTGTGGCAGATGAGTAAAACATTGATTAGACGAGACAAGCAAGTGGTTTAAAAAGTCCCTATATTGTTTGTTTTTTCCCATTTCATTGTACAGAATTCTACAGTCGACAGCAATACAATTTGCAACTGAGATCATCAATCTGTCCTGTTCTCACAAGATGTGTTCTTATGTTCAGTCTTTGCTATATTAATTGTCTATGTACATATGAGTCAGATGGATGCTTTTGGAGCATCTCATAAACTGTCATAAAATCATAACATTTGTCAAATATAATCTCCATATCCCTGCATTCTGTTTTCGCTTCCAGCTGTCTAAAATGTTCCTTTTTGACCAGACGGCTCTCCATCTGTGGCTGCACTACTTGTAAGGTTTGTTGATGTGCGCTGACTGCCCACTGCTGAAATGCAGTGGCAGTTTGAGCTTGCTTGGTGCTCTAGGAGAGATCAGATGTGGCATAACATTTCCATCATGGTCTTTTTCTATCCATCAGATTTTGATTTGAAATTTCCTGATGCGTATTTCATATGAAATTGTCTCCATATAGTCGATATTTTAAATAATTACAAATAGCGTAGCAAGCATGAGTCTGTAAGATGTGCCATGAGTATATACAGTGTGCGCACAGCGCGCAAAAGAGATATGATGCTTAAATATGGGTCATGCGCTTATTGTCACTGTTCTTTTACCAGGCCGCTTCTGTCAAGCGTGACGTCCGTTTCATGTAGCAATTCCCGATATATTACGCAACTCACACAATAGATGTGTTTCAGGTCAGTTTCTCTCAATTTGTGAAACATTCTCAGCAGTTTGGGTGTGAGGCTAAATTACAGGACAAACGACATTCCGTATGGATTTAATATGCAGTGCAATTTTGTTTCTTTATATACAGAACGATTCCATAATAAACAGGGCTGTTGTCAACCAGTGCAGGGGTGCTGCCCCATGGAGCATTGCCACCCTTGGTGGCTGCCTATATCACCTATGCCAGGATCTGCCACTGTTGACGCTGCTCAAACAAACACAGTTATGTAAAGACTAAACTACTCCGATGGTAGGAAAATATGTACTTTAAATATAGAATTTATGTCAGGGTCAGGAGGCAAGTTTAATTGCGTTAATTTTTTATACTATCATTCTGACAAAATGAACACATTAAATCAACAGCCTTATTGATATAATGTTGTAATGTGACCAACACCATTTTGATGACTTGCCTTGATGCCCTCATAACCTTTGAGAAGTTTAATGAATGGTTGTCAAAATCAATAGATTCAAATTGTTCAGACTCTAAGTTTTATTATCTGAGATGTTCACCTTCCTGTTCATTAGGTGGTAATGAAAACGTCTGCAGTCTTGTTAGCTAAAAAGAATGGAAAGCCATTGACATCAGTGACTCTTATTTTTGAATACAGACGATGGGTCTGTGTGGATTTATCATTGCTTATTGACCATAATGAAACCATGATCACTGAAAACAAATCGCTGAAGTTGTCACTCGCTGCATGTTAACACTGTTTGAGCCAGAGAATTAAATGTACAACCGGCACCCACAAAATGTGGTTTGTTTTGCACAGAGGCGGGTAATTTAGCTAATATTTAAACAACCTGTATATTTCAAAGTGACATATAACAAGAAATGCCTTTGCTTAGACAAAGACACACGCTTAAAATAACACTTTTGATTTTCTTTTTAACATCTTTAATTTTTCATCTTAGGAGTAATTAGTGTCCATCTAAATTGGGTTAAATTTATTTGTCTGCTGTCTGAAGTGCAGTAACTTTATTCTAATGTAGTTACAATCAGCAACCAGCAGTGACCAGAGGAATCACTCCTGACAGCCGTCTGCCTCTGGGTGCCTTGGGGCTCATTGTTGGTAATATCCATCAATAAGGTTCATTATTCAGATGAGATGAATGGGTAGGTGACAGGCGTGGAGTGGACCACTGGTGTTTCTCTGACCTATTGTAAATGTTGCCACCTCGGCTGCGTGCTCCTGATGAGGCCGGTAATAGACCCCAGGTGTCAGATGACAAGATGGCTGCCAATAAATCAGACGCTTGACCACTAGAACACGTTTCTGAACACACAATCTGACACTGTACTAATTTGCAGTAGCAGGTGAAAAGGCATGTAATTAAAAGGCAGAGCGGATGTAAGAAAAGCATGTTGATTGTGTTTATACATTGAAAGAGCAATGCAAGAATAATTTAAAAGGTGAAGTGTAATTTATGTGGCGCTCACGACACCAAACTGAATTGCATTAAAAAGACTGTTGTCAAATAGGTGTCCTAAAACTCCCCTAATGTGCCATTGCATTTCAAAGTTGTGTTATATTATTATAGAATATTATTTGATTGTATTACATTAGGTCTATTTTGTTTCACTTAAAATTTTAAACATAATCAAGTAAAAAACGAGGAAAAAAACCTGTTCCAATGTACAAATTATACATATCTTTGTGTGCACTCTAATTGTTATTATTAAAAAATAATAATAATTAGATGTGTGTATCTATGCCACTATGCATGCCAGTTTTGGCAAGTTAAAAAAGTAATCTATTAAAAATTACTTCTTAATGACCTCCCAAATAAATGTAATCAAATTACTGATTACTTTATCTAAAAGTAATCACATTGAAAATACTTTACTTTTCACAGAAAAGTTTTTGTTTTTCATGCTCAACAAATTTTACATGTTTACATATCCTTTGTCACAAAGGCAATATGTCACACAAAAGCAAACATATCAACATAGAAATTCATATTGTGTGTTATACATACATTATTTTAGAAAATGTGTAACCCAAGTAATAATGTATTTAAAAGTAATTACCTTACTTAAATTCAATTGTGTAATCTGATTTCAATCATTTAAAATGTAATGTGTTACATTACTTTTCTCCCCATCATAAATAATTAGATTACAGCGACCAACTACTTTGTAATCAGATTTCACCCAACACTGATGTATGCATGTATTAAAAAAAAAAAGAATATTAAAATAATTTTAATGAAAAAAGCAAGACAAAAAATTATTCTTTACAGTGTGGTAGGACAAGCAGACAGTCCTGCACCTGAATCACACTATTGGGTTGAGCATATAGTACAGTTGGTTTACTCAATGTCTTTGAATATTAAGCTGGGAAAGCCCAAGTATATTAAAATCAAAAAATATTACACACATCACCTTTCAGTGAATACATATCTTGTTTTTATCATGGGGGACACACTGGGGGAAAAAAAATAAAAAATATGGGTTTACTGTGAGCTATCAGTCAGGGTTACGCAGGTCAGTCTTTGGCATATGGCATTCGAAACAGTGGAAGAGCTAGTGTTTGTAAATAAAAAGGAGAGTAAAACGGTGGAGGCAGCCAAGTCCCCCCAGCCCACCCTTCTGTACAGGACCCAGTCCCTATGATGGAGTGTCCTCTCTCCCAGAGAAAGTATGTTTGCCTAGGATTTCATCATCCCCTGGAGGCAAGAGAGGGAAAATAAGCACATCAGTTGTCATTATGACAGCATAAAAATGGTGCCATCATATTTCAACTACACAATGCAGCCAGCATCTCTTTCCCCATGATGAATTATGGACTCCTCTTTTCACACGTTGACTATAAGTTAATATTATCTCCCATGGATAATTATAGCAAAGTTCAATTACTGACCTAGAATTACCGTGCAGCCTGCTCTGTGGGTTTGGATGCACCGCCTTCTTTAAAAGGTATTTATCTTTTTGCCCCAACAAACTGAATCTGCATGCTGGCAGTGATGTATCCATAGGGCCACTGGCCCATCCCAGGAGTCCCCTTTAATGTAAACTGCTCCATTATTCTGCAGTTTAGGGCCATTTTGTGGGTCTTGATGACAACGTACAGTGCTCGACTTTATTGCTTTAGATGCCTAACCTACTGCAAATCTTACTAACGGCAGAGAAACTAGCATGGAAACATTCATTCATTAATTCACTGATCAGATTAGCATTAAGAACTGTATTTTAATATCTTTGGTCAGTTTTTATAGTCAAGTAGATTATTTATCATAATATGACAATGCTTTTGTTTTTAGCTGTTAGTTGTTTACAATGGAGCACTGTGGCATAACCCAGAGCAAAATCAGTTTGATTAAAGATATTAAAGAACATTAACTGAACATTATCTTTATTGGAATATCACCAAAATTTGATTTCAAGAATTCAATAAATTCATTCTAAAGAGACAGAATATAGACTGCATTATAAAGGTAATATTCAGTCATTGTAAGGCATTCATGATACTTTATAATTAAACTTACAATCAGTTGCAGACACCCTGAATGATGGAGTAATGTTAACTATATTTAAAACTAAACACATTTACTTACAATATGCAATACATAATAGATTATACATGTTTATTACCATATTAATAACTTTATAAAGCATTCATAATATATTTATAATACATTTCTTTAAATAAAGTGTTTAATTAAAAATTATTTTGCAGCCATATTTAAAATATGACTCTAATTACTCCTAAGATGAAAAATGTACGATTTTAAAAAGAAAATCAAAAGTGTTTATTTATTTATTAATATATATATTTTTGGGCACTGTGTGATTCCTACGTAAATCCACTATGTAAAACCATATCATGTGAGCACAATTGTTCCAAAATATTAACTTGCTGCAGAAAGTGTGTTGTTTATTGTATTCATGTCTTGATATAACTGTCTGTTGAATCACAAATACTGTAAACACATCCATGATTCTACGGTTTTACAGCGCACCAGCCACGGGGCGTGCATTTTAAGTCTAGGCCATCAGAGCGAATCATAACATTAAGAAAACACAGTTTCACACTGAATAAGATGCTATGTCTAATGTATAGATCATACATTAAGTCTCAGCTAACTAGTAATACCAACTGACATTTTAAAAACACGTCCACTCACGAAAGCCAGAACTTGAAACGACACTTAATGCTCAAGCAAGCTGCAACATTCACAGTTTTGTGAAGTGAATGTCTCTAATAATACCTGGAAAAATATATCTAAAAATATTTGCGATTTAAATGTTGCTTGCAATAAATTTTGATTCATCAGGGTACACAGTTATGCTGCGTTCCATTCAAGTTGGATGAGATATTCCTACTTGATATCTCCGACCATAAATGCATTCCATTCCCCGATATTCGGAACTGCAACGCTCCCGTTAGTTTAGCAGGGATTTGACTCTCATTAGAGATGTCTCCTAGCAACCCAACTGATAAACAATGCTGCAGTGTTAGCATTTGTGCTTCAGGTGTACGATTATCAAAAGAGATGATAATGTTTTATACACCTGTTTCTGCAAGAGTTTGTTAAACAAGCTATAATATCATGTAATGTGGCAACAAACTCATTTAGCGATATTACATAATAAAGTGAATGTTTACACTTACATTGTATATCTCCCTGAGTGTCGACATGTTTGTGTGACATCATGCACCTGCATCTCAGCGAAATCAGAGTTGAGAATTTCTGCACGAGCCTACAAGTTGTAATTCTGACTTCAAGATGCATTCCGTTGCAATTTTCCTAGTAGGAAGTTGTAAAATCCGACTTTCCGAGTTAAATGGAACGCGGCACTACTTTTCAAAACTTGATCCGACACTGAATGCTGAGGGGGTGGAGCTCAGACTCACGTGCTGCTTCGGGCATGCGATTTGTGAAACAGTTGTCACACTTTTCTTGTAAGCATCATGGAATATATTCGGACTGGATAAACTTTTCATTTTTCGCTATTTGTTTGTAGATTAATTAAGAGTGAAAAGCAATTAAAAATACGTAGGCAAAAAGGTGATTGAGGATGAAAGGATAAAAAATATGTATTCATTTGGCATGTTAGGCCAGCAGAGAAGGCTTTACTGGCACTGAGAATTCACCACTGCAGTGCACATACAGTAACTGGGTGGTGTAACATAATAATCCGGCATGTCTAATGATTACTTCTTTTCTTTTATGTAACTCTCCCACTTCTCTCTCTCTTGCTCTTTCATTCCCCAACACAGCACAGCCACAGATGAACAGGTCATTTGTTGGAGTACTTCTAAAGGACTCACATATGAATCCAGCATTAGCTAGAGTCTATTATAGTTTAATACTACAGTAAACTACTTTTCTTGTCACACCGAAACCAATTTTCAAGGATATTTGATCTACAACTTATTATTTCCCTTGCCCAGCTCTCAGACATTTGCATTCAGAACACTGACTGACTGTAGGATGGACTCTGCCTCTGATCTGAGATGAAATGAATGTGCGTTGGAAAAAAAACCCCAACAAAACTACAATAATCAGCTTGCACTAAAAGTTTTAGGCGAATCAAATGTTGTTTTCCCCCTTACATGTTAATTAAAGTTGTTGCACAAAGGCTATGTTCGCGCAACAGCTGAATATGGTCAGTCTTATTCTAGAATGCTAAATATATTCAGTATTGTGTTATACATTCCACTACAGAATACATGCTGTAAAATGTAATTAATTGCATATTCATTTAGATTACTCAATGTCAGTAATCTAATCAGAAACATTTTGGATTACTTCTTTGGCTATGTCAAAAGAATAGGACTTTTTGCAGTACATCTCTGCCCCAAGATCAAAGGTGTTGCTATGAATATATATATATATGATCTGACTTTTAGTTGCTTGATACATTTCTTCATAAAATAAAATCACACCTGGTAACAGGTGCATGCAAGGGCTCAAAAAATAAAATTTTAGCATAGCATAAAGCTAAATGTTCACATGACAATTAATACAACGTAAACTTACTTCAAAACCCCACAGAGTGTATACTGTAGGCTACAACAGCATTTTTATTTCTGATTGTATGTATTTGGCCAGAGATTTAGGTAGAACATATATTATTTGTAGCTTTCTTTTGGATGCTAAAGGCTATATTGGTTAGCATTACTCATATAAACATCCAAACCACACAAAAAATTATGAACAAACATATGTAATAGTATATTTATTGGATTACTCTTTCTGCCAATGCATTTCTATTTGTTTTCGGTTTAGATGTAGAAACATGCTGTTCCTCAATTATGTCATATCCACCTTTTCACTCATAATAGAGTGAAAGTGCCCTCTGTCTGCTTGTATGAATATAATACATAGTAAGCAAGTGTTTCACTGTTTAAACACTCCTTAGATCACATTGTTTATATGGATAAATGTTTTCAAACTGAATAGACTAAATAGTAAATCAATCAAATGACTATAAAATGTGAAGTAATGTCAACGATTTAAATGGTAAACTATAGTGAAATACAGTTACATATATATTGTATTTTAAAACCGTCAAGCTGTTACACGGATTCCATTACTTTCCAGCCCTAAATATGGTTACATTCTCAAAATCACATTCTATATTTGAATAATGAACTTGCGTCCCGATTAGCCCTCATGTCAACTGTTAATACTTTGCAGCAATACAGAAGTAACCATATTTGTTATTTACTATAGTGAATGTCATTGTGGTTATAGGCATTATTCATGACTATTGTGAGAATAGTAAAAAGGAGTGACTATGGTAACTTCATATTGTACAGACAGTTTTTGAAGTACTTCTGTAAGCTGTTGTATGATCAGGACAATTCGACAGTCACACCTGTAAATAGAGTTGTCAATCCCAAACACTGAATGTGTGAACATAGCCAATGTAATTCTTTCAGTAATATCTTGATTAGAACATCCACCTCTTTTTATTATGCAAATGTTTTCACCGAACACAAAATCTGATTTGTTATGAAACACGTGTATGCAATGTGAAACCTTCACTAATTATTGTGAGGCCAGCATTTACCTCCACTCTTTAACATGACTGGATATTAAATTTGCTTAAAACCCAATCATGTAAAATGAAAACTCCATTTTAGAACATTTTAATAAAGATAAGTCGCTCTGTCATCTAATCAGAGAATGGTAATCTGCAAGTTCATTCGTCATTCGACAGGTAATATCAACCCGATGTGAGCTTCTTATTTTGCAATAAAGCATTTACATTTTAATGATTTTATTTAAGCTCACACAGGCTGTCAGAGCTGGACCCCCTCGGACCACTCGTACTCCCAACAAATCACCCTGCGGCAGAAGTTTTGCCCAGATGAATTCTATCAGTTATCAGTCAACGTATTTTTATCAAGCCTGGCCCAATGAAGAGTGGCAGCCCACCCCGCTGGAGGACCGTTCCATCAGCGGTCTCTGCAGTATTGTTCTTCTTACTGTGCATAAAAAGAACCTAACCCCCCCCCCAGACTGCCGCCCATAACAATGAAAAAAAAACTATCTGTCTTATTTATCTTTTTTGCATTTTCTTTCTTCGCTTACTTTCTTTATTTGCTGCAGGTTGTGTTTTTCCCTTTCTTCTCTGACCTATCAGCTCTGAACAGGTCGGTATTATTCAGTGATTTGTGGAGAGCCATTTAGATAGAGATAAAGAGCACTCATACTCTCTAGATGGTGCCCATGGGGACTGCAGACGAGAGTGTATGCAAATCAAATGTCCAGTAACTTTCATTGGTAACAGATAGACAGTTCAGAGAATATGGTGTGAATTCACCACACAGTCATTCCAGTTTAGCGCAGTGTTGGGGAGTCGTTCACGAAAAGTATTGACCCTACTAGCTTAAAGGGATATTACACCCAAAAATGTAAATTATCTCATCATTTTCTCACCCTCATGCCATCCCTGATGTGTTTGATTTTCTTTCTTCAACAGAACACAGATGACGATTTTTAGAAGATTATCTAAACTCTGTAGGTCCTCACAATGCAAGTGAATGGTGATCAGTCTTTGTAGCTCCAAAAATCACATAAAGGCATCATAAAAATAATCCATGGGACTCCAGTGTTTAAATCCATATATTCATAAGCAATATAATAGATATGGGTGAGAAACAGATACACATTTATGTCCTTTTTTACTCTTGCTTTCACTTTTACATCTGAAAGTCATGTGTGGTGCCTGTTTAGTTTCACTTTCACATCTGAAAATGAAAGTTAAAGAGGAGATTGTGAGCAAAAAAGCTCTTAAATATTGTTCTGTTTCTCACCCAAACCTATTTTATTGCTTCTTTAAACACTCAGAGTGTCATATTGATTATTTTGTGTTTCCTTAATGTGATTTTTGGAGCTACCATTCTGATCACCATTCATTTTCATTGTATGCACCTACAGAGGTGAGATATTCTTCTAAACATCTTTGCTTGTTTTCTGCTGAAGAAAGAAAGTCATACACATCTGGGATGGCATGAGGGTAAATGATAAAATAATTTGTTTTATTTTTGTGTGGACTATCCCTTTAACCCAATTTTTTAGTAGCCTACTGTAACAGTAGATCAGCTATGCACCGATACCTGATTTGCATAATTATTTTAGTGAATCAGTGCTAAAACAATCCAGACAGCGCATAAATAGTTGTAAATAAACAACACTATCAAATAGTGCAATTTATTCTTAGTAAATGCCCACCCATACTACAGGTGAAACTCGAAAAATTAGAATATCGTGCAAAAGTTCATTAATTTCAGTAATTCAACTTAAAAGGTGAAACTAATATATTATATAGACTCATTACAAGCAAAGTAAGATATTTCAAGCCTTTATTTGATATAATTTTGATGATTATGGCTTACAGCTTATGAAAACCCCAAATTCAGAATCTCAGAAAATTAGAATATTACATGAAATCAATAAAAACAAAAGGATTTTAAATACAGAAATGTCGGCCCTCTGAAAAGTATAATCATGCATATGTACTCAGTACTTGGTTTGGGCCCCTTTTGCATTAATTACTGCCTCAATGCGGCGTGGCATGGATGCTATCAGCCTGTGGCACTGCTGAGGTGTTATGGAAGACCAAGATGCTTCAATAGCGGCCTTCAGCTCTTCTGCATTGTTTGGTCTCATGTCTCTCATCTTTCTCTTAGCAATGCCCCATAGATTCTCTATGGGGTTCAGGTCAGGCGAGTTTGCTGGCCAATCAAGCACAGTAATACCATGGTCATTGAACCAGGTTTTGGTACTTTTGGCAGTGTGGGCAGGTGCCAAGTCCTGCTGGAAAATGAAGTCAGCATCTCCATAAAGCTTGTCTGCTGAAGGAAGCATGAAGTGCTCTAAAATGTCCCGGTAGACGGCTGCGTTGACTCTGGACTTAATAAAGCACAGTGGACCAACACCAGCCGATGACATGGCTCCCCAAACCAACACAGACTGTGGAAACTTCACACTGGACTTCAAGCATCTTGGATTGTGTGCCTCTCCATTCTTCCTCCAGACTCTGGGACCTTGGTTTCCAAATGAGATGCAAAATTTGCTCTCATCAGAAAAGAGGACTTTGGACCACTGAGCAACAGACCAGTTCTTTTTTTCTTTAGCCCAGGTAAGACGTTTGACATTTGAAGCCCATGTCCAGGACCCGTCTGTGTGTGGTGGCTCTTGATGCAGTAACTCCAGCCTCAGTCCACTCCTTGTGAAGCTCCCCACACATTTGAATGGCCTTTTCCTGACAATCCTCTCCAGGCTACGGTCATCCCTGCTGCTTGTGCACCTTTTTCTTCCACACTTTTCCCTTCCACTTAACTTTCTATTAATGTGTTTTGATACAGCACTTTGAGAACATCCAACTTCTTTTGCAATTACCTTCTGAGGCTTTCCCTCCTTGTGGAGGGTGTCAATGATGGTTTTCTGCACAACTGTCAGGTCAGCAGTCTTCCCCATGATTGTGAATTCAACTGAACCAGACTGAGAGACCATTTAAAGGCTCAGGAACCCTTTGCAGGTGTTTAGCTGATTAGAGTGTGACACTTTGAGCCTACAATACTGAACCTTTTCACAATATTCAAATTTTCTGAGATTCTGAATTTGGGGTTTTCATAAGCTGTAAGCCATAATCATCAAAATTATATCAAATAAAGGCTTGAAATATCTTACTTTGCTTGTAATGAGTCTATATAATATATTAGTTTCACCTTTTAAGTTGAATTACTGAAATTAATGAAATTTTGCACGATATTCTAATTTTTCGAGTTTCACCTGTATAGTGCAACAGGGCCAGAAAGTGTTTCCAAGAAATATAAACATTAATTATAATAAAGTAGAGTACATTTCTCTGTTACACCTTAGTAAATACCTGGGCGCATGGGTTAAAGCTACCAACAGTAAGTGCATTTAAATGTGGAGCAACTTTACAAGTAGTACAATGCCTGTAGTTACTTCCAGCAGTTCAGATATTTATTCACTGTATTTCATCCCTGAATTAAGTGTATTACCATAGCTATGCCTTTTTGGAGCTACTGGAGGTCTGAATTACACCACAACAACACAGTGACTGGGGCTGGTGAGTGTCGTAAGGTTTCTTTTTGGTCGTTAGGGTCTGAATATGCGGTCACAATGTCATTTTTCAGTCTGCATGTCATGGAATTACAAAGACAGAAGATTTTTCTCTCAGTACACAATACTGAACTGACAAACAATGGCATAATCCAAAACCACATGAATGGCATTTGGGGCAATACAAGTTTGATGGGCTTCTTTGTTTAAGGTTAGCATCACTGTAAACCCTAAGGTTGTCAATACTGGATAAATAAAGTTGTTTTAATGAAAGACTATTTGAAGTCCCTTGAACTTAATTATCTTAAAAATCTATAGACTTAAGATTTTCAGCGTTAACAACTAATATACGAGGATATGAGGAATAACCTTGCCCATGAATTATTTAATTATGTTTTCTTGCTCAAAGGGAACTTATGGGGACATTTAAATAATTATTAGTAAGAAATCTTTTGTAGTATTATTTTTTTGTTTTGTTGCAAATAGTTGTTTCGTGTAATGAGACCATTAGGGTGATCCATGTCCCCTGTGGTCAAGTTGGACCCTGTTAACTGTATTTCAGTTCACCATGTGCATTTCTGTACAGAATTACGTATGTGTAATGAATGGCCTAGATTCAGCTATAATCTTCTTTATTTGAGCTGTGTAATTGTATAATCTAAATTTGAGTCAATTCAACAAAAACTATTAAGTACAAACAACAATATTTAAATAGCGAATCTGAGTTAAGTCTTCTTGCATCTAGTTACTGTAAATAGTCACACTCTATTTATTCTATATGACACCAAGTTCAGTGAACTTAGTTACAGGAGATTTGAGAGAGCATTACTCACATCAATTGAGTGAACACATTTACTAAATCAATTGAGTACAGTCCATTTAATGGGGTTTCAGTGATGAAACATTTTAAAGGAATAGTTTACAAACATATGTTTTCTTTTCTTTTCCCTGGAACACAAAAAAGATACCCGTTCAGAGTGACCATGTCTTTCAAGTTACAATAAGGACAAAAAAAAAAAGAGCCATTAAAAATAGCATAAGAGTAGTTCATATGAGTTATAATCTACATTCCCAATCTTCTGAAAGCATAAGATAGTTAGTGTGAGGAAATGACTTCCCTTAACTCTTTAAAACTCAATGCATATGTGAATGAGATTTCAGAGCTGAGGTGGAGCGGAACATCGTCAGAACATATTTTCAGTTAGAAGAAATATCAGCGTGATCTCACTTGCAGGGATTCTCATGTAAAGTGTGGTTCTAGTAAACTACATTAAATTACGTTTGCATAGACACTGAAACGTACAATACTGACATATTAACAGCATCTAAAATGTACATTATTTTACGCATAAACAGCTTGAGAGATATACATATGTTTGCAAATCCTTACTGGAGCCATGGATATTGAATTGTTTTATCGGTTGATTGTATTATATTTATGATCAATAAGTTAAACTAAATGTTTAATGCAATTACATTTATTTAACACAGTTGACGCATTTACCCAAGTAGACATTATAATGGTTTCATTCTGTTCTCTGTGATTTCTGATGGCATATTCAACTCGTTTTGAAGGATTATATCACTAAACTTTAACATGTTAAAATTAACAACATTTCAGTAATCATTTAATGTACTCAACATACTCAATTTAAAATACTCAATCATTGAATTTGAGGAACTGATCCAAATTCACCCATTCACCTTAGTGACATTAACAGTCCTGCTCTCACTGAAACATTAAAAATGTAATTCTTCTTTATTTCTTAAGTTTTTCCATCAGTGATGTCAAATGCTTATTTGCTCATTATGTTTATTATAAGATATTTTACATTACCAAAGCTGTAAATAGGTAAAACCTTTTCAGTGTCAATCCAAATGTACAAAAACATGTGTGTTAATGTTATGCATGACTAACTTTGGAAAAACAACTGACTTCTATTAAATAAACCGGACCAATGAATCTGTCCACCAATGGGCTCTGCATTCAGAAATGTTTGCAGGCTGAATTTGTGATTTCTTCAAGTAGATTGATATGCCTGTGATTAGTCAACCTGAATGGGAGGACACACATCAACACATGTAGCATTGACTGTTTAACACAAGCTGTGCTCTTACAATAAAAGGGATTAACTTGGTTTATCAGCATTTTCCAGATACCTGATTGTTCAAAATCTCCTTTGAGTCAAGCACCTCTAAAGGGTCAGACTAGTGCTGGCGTCATTCAGGTAGAATGAAGAACCTGAGATGAGATGGTCCTGACATAATGAGTGTCCTGATACTTTTGGCCTTGTGGCACCATATTGTGGCTTTAACAAGACTGCTTTGAACTCTGTCAAGTCCCCACCTGGGGCAGGTATGTCACGGTCACCTCATGTATCAACCTGAGACCAAAAAACCCAGAGAAGGACATTGACTAATTAGATGGTAAAAACTCTGGTCATGAATCTGTGGTTAAAGCTTCAGTAAAAATAATAAATTGACACCGGCCTCAAAAGCAAGGAGAACCTTTTTTGTGTTGGCTTTTCTTCGGCCTGGTCGGAGAGCGATACTCAAGCCCTGGATGTAAACCCATCCTTCATCTGCGGGGCAGTTAAATAGCTGCTATTGTGCTCTATTGTGCTCCATTGTGCTGTTATTGCTGTTGTCCCGATTCCTTTCAAATTCAGTTCTTTATTTGGTGTATATTATTACCCACAAGAAGCTCCTCTTCCTCAAGGCAAACAGCAGACCACGAGACAATATCGGCCACACAAAAGACCTTCAAACTCCATTATGTTTTTTAATCTCTTTGAGGGTTTCATGACTCTCAATGAACTGGAAAACAGGTGATGTCAACGGAAAGGAGTCCTGTGGTTAAAGGCATCCACTGAATGCATGTTACAGATATTCTACACACTAATCTGGCCACTATTGGTGTAGATGGCACAGGAAACAACCTAAAGATGCTCAGGATAAAGTGTTTCATTTTGCTAAGATTTATCATCATATATATATATATATATATATATATATATATATATATATATATATATATATATTATACATACACACACACACACTTATAAATACAGCTCCATCAACTGCTGTTTTTTTTTATAGCTGTCCGATTAAACCTCCAGACTATATTTTTGTATCCTGTGTTGTTTATTCATAACTCACCAGCAACAATTAATAAAGCATACAAAGCAGACAAAAATAAAAAAGGTAATGAAATAACAAGAAAGACTTCAAGGAATAGTTCTCCCAAATATGAAAATTTTATTTACCCACCCTCATGTCTTACCTTTCTTTATTCTGCAGAACACAAAAGTTTCAACTTAGTCTCAAGAATTAACATTACTAAAAATACATTTTTGCAAACTGATTTTATGTGCCGAATTATATTTTTCATTGTAGTTTCTTGCTGAAATGAACACTAGAGATGCTACAACAACTGTGTGTTTGTAACGGATGGTTGCTGAGAAGAGACGGGAGACACCGAATCTAAATGCAGGCTTTTAATGAAGATAATAATAGTGAAACAAACAGACATGAACTCATAAAGCAACAAACATGAACTGACAAATAAATGCAAAACTAGAGGGTAAATATACTGTATACACACACACACAAGGGCTAACAAGGGAATGGAAAATAGGTGAGAACAACAGGAAACAGATGGAAGTGATGAGGGCAGTGCATGGTGGGAAACGTATTCTGGGGGAAACACTTCAAAATAAGAGCGACAGATGGTGACATAACCCCCCATTAAGGGGCAATTCCTGGTGCCCCAAAGATGGCTGAGGAGGGCACTAAGATACAGGTAAGGAAGGGGACCCAGAAGATGTCCAGGTGGTCAGGGAGGAGACCCCAGGGTAAGAATTGTGTCCGGAGGTCTGGGAGGCGGCCACAGGGCTCGGAGAGAGTCGGGAGGCCTGGGAGGAAGCTACAGGGCCGGGACTGGGTCAGGAGGCCTGGGAGGGGGTCAGGAGGCCTGAGAGGAGGCCACAGGGCCTGGACTGGGTCAGGAGGCCTGGGAGGCAGCCACAGATCCGGGACTGGGTCAGGAGGTGGCCACCAGGCTGGGACTGAATCAGGAGGTGGTGACAAGGCCAGGAATGGGTAAGGAGACCTGGAGGGCAGCCACAGGGCCAGGACTCGGTCAGGAGGCCTGGGGGGCGACCACAGGTCCGGGACTGTGTCAGGAGGCCCTGGGGCAGCCACAGGGCCGGGACTGGGTCAGGAGGCCTTGGGGGAAGCCACAGGGCTGGGACTGGATCAGGAGGCAAGGGAGGCAGCCACAGGGCCGGGACTGGGTTAGAAGGCCTGGAAGTAGGCCACAGGGCAGGGACAAGCACATCCCTGTGTATGTTGACCAACTACAGGAAGCCTTGACTGACTACAAGAAAAATAAACCAAGAGTTGAGCTGAACCCCAACTATATATTCCTGATTTAGTCTCAGAGGTCCTCAGCTAGTTTAATATTAGCTTTGAGATTCTCTTACCATATTGCTCTGCATAGGATAAAATCACACATGCAATGATTTACATACTGCCTGTCTAATATCTAGATGGTCATTTTGATTAACCAGGTCAGGTTTTATGTTTCTTTATGGAGGATGAGAAGATATGTTTCCCCATCTCATGGTAATTTTAAAATATTTATTTATTTTGCCATTAAATCTTCAATGTAACCCAGTTTTAATTTTCATTGTTTCCCAGCAAATATTGATATGTTAAATACTGTCATAGTGCCACTGTGACATACAGTCAGGTCCATAAATATTGGGACATCGACACAATTCTAATCTTTTTGGCTCTATACACCACCACAATGGATTTGAAATGAAACGAACAAGATGTGCTTTAACTGCAGACTTTCATCTTTAATTTGAAGACTTCCATGGCAACCTCTCCAGGACGTAGGTGTATGTGTGTCAAAGTCAACAATCAAGAGAAGACTTCACCAGAGTGAATACAGAGGGTTCACCACAAGATGTAAACCATTGGTGAGCCTCAAAAACAGGAAGGCCAGATTAGAGTTTGCCAAACAACATCTAAAAAAGCCTTCACAGTTCTGGAACAACATCCTATGGACAGATGAGACAAAGATCAACTTGTACCAGAGTGATGGGAAGAGAAGAGTATGGAGAAGGAAAGGAACTGCTCGTGATCCAAAGCATCAACCACCTCATCAACCACCTCATCAGTGAAGCATGGTGGTGGTAGTGTCATGGCGTGGGCATGTATGGCTGCCAATGGAACTGGTTCTCTTGTATTTATTGATGATGTGACTGCTGACAAAAGCAGCAGGATGAATTCTGAAGTGTTTATGCTCATATTCAGCCAAACACTTCAGAACTCATTGGACGGTGCATCACAGTACAGATGGACAATGACCCGAAGCGTACTGCGAAAGCAACCAAACAGTTTTTTAAGGGATTGAAGTGGAATGTTATGCAATGGCCAAGTCAATCACCTGACCTGAATCCGATTGAGCATGCATTTCACTTGCTGAAGACAAAACTGAAGGGAAAATGCCCCAAGAACAAGCAGGAACTGAAGACAGTTGCAGTAGAGGCCTGGCAGAGCATCACCAGGGATGAAACCCAGCGTCTGGTGATGTCTATGCGTTCCAGACTTCAGGCTGTAATTGACTGCAAAGGATTTGCAACCAAGTATTAAAAAGTGAAAGTTTGATTTATGATTGTTAATCTGTCCCATTACTTTTGGTCCCTTAAAAAGTGGGAGGCACATATACAAACTGTTGTAATTCCTACAAATTAAAGCTGAAAGTCTGCAGTTAAAGCACATCTTGTTCGTTTCATTTCAAATCCATTGTGGTGGTGTATAGAGCCAAAAAGATTAGAATTGTGTCGATGTCCCAATATTTATGGACCTGACTGTATGAAAGCAGGTGGTTTTTCTTTCAGAAAAGCATACACATACATATTTTATGCACTAATTTACATTCAGTTAATCTATCGTCCTATCGTCATATCATTTATGCCTCATTCATTGGATTTCGGTCTGTATGTTTATTTTCTGTTGATCACATTAAATGTTTGATGTGGTCATACAACTTGTACAATGGTGCACATGAAAACCAGACAAATGTACTTTTAGGTAAAAGACAGCAATTGGAGAGAAATTAAGTTGTATTACTACATCACATTATACACGGTGGAAATATTATAGCTGGAACAATCGCAATCACAGTCTGTTTAAATACATAAAAAGTGATTTCATTTATTTTCTTTGATGTGATCTCTCTGAGTCCTGTAATGTGTGGCTGAGCTTTGAAAAGAGGAAATTACTGAGTTTGTCCAATGCCAGTCAATCTTGCCTGCTTGCTTTATTAATAATTTCACATAGCTATTTCATGCGCTTAAATACCTGTCTCCGTATAATGTGCATATTTTATTTTATTATATATACCTACCTCTAGACTGATTTTTCTATTATAATTTTTTTATTATATTTCTGCCCTTCAAACAATGTAAAGAACCAGCATGAAATAAGTGACAATGAATTGTTTATGAGTAGAAAAGATCCAAAGTTTTTATACAGATCATATGGAAAGACAATCAAATGTGTCAAATTTTATTTCAATGTAATTCAATTTAGATTTGATCAAAACGACATCTGGAAGTGCTGCATACATCTCTTACATTTATCACAAGATATTCACTTCAAATACTTTTCATTTGACACAATATTTTTTTTAATCATTTTAGTATTCTGACTTATTTCTGGTGAACTCTGCATTGACGGCAACTCCAAAAATGTTTCCATTCAAATTCGCAAACTAAAATCAGAATTAAAAATAAAACGCCATACATGTTGCTCACCAGATTTTCTTCCTTTCCTGTCTGTCTTTGTACCTCCTTTTGCTAAACAAAGAGGCTTCCTTTTGCTGTCTCTAAAATAGTATAATTTCAGAGCTGTTTTACATAGCACAATAGCCTAATACATGATTCAGAGAGTTTTGGTGAATCAGATGCATTAGGATAATGGAGACAGATAATAAAACTTTCAGAGGCATTACCATTTGATGCATAAAATGCAAAAGAAAAGCACTAAAATCTTTTGAGAAAAAAGTTTCCTCTATGCTTCTTTAGGAACATGCATGGATAATGAAAATATTCTATCCAGCTTAAATGCATTATTGATATGTTTATCAGACTAGAGACCTGGTCCATTTAAGGGAAAACTTGCTGTCTGTGCACATTGGGTGCATTTTAAATTAATGGTTATTCAGGCTGAATAAAATGAGGAAAAGAAAATAAATCAGTGCAAAGATGGACACCATTGCTTGACTGATAATGACATCTTCCTTAATATTAAAAGCATACTATGATACTCATAATGTGGGTGACACATTGAAACCTGAATGTTATTGTAATGACCTGTTTCAGAGATTGACACATATGGCTTGGAATCACAAAGCTGGAGTAAGCAATGGCAGTGAATGGAAAAAGACCTGTCAAATGATATAAAGAAAAAAAACATCTCTTTTTGCTTTTGATCTATACCAAGTCTTAGGAAAAAATCTGAAGACAGAACAAATATGGCCAAATTTTACTTTTGTGGACATTTACATATATTCTATCCATGATTAATCTCCTTATGGTGTGCAAGTCTGATGTGTGAATGATATATATGTATGTATGTGTACTTTATTGTTTAAAAATAAAAGTTTGGCTCTGGTAAGTAAATATGAATTCATCAAGTTTCATAAATAGAAACAAAAGTGTTGCCTGGATATGTCGCATCCCACAGTGCAGTATAATGAATGTATATGGGGTTCCCTCTCGTAGCAACTCTATGCTGCGTATGAATGCTATGGGACACCACCTGAGTGTCACGTGCTCAGAAGCCCTTAAACGATACTCCTAGAGAGTGACGTCACAGGCTACATAAAGGGGCTTGCTATCGTGCCATCGAGTCAGATTTTCTGTTCTTTATCGAGACAAGTTTGTCATTCTTCAAGCCTTGAACACTTGAATTTGGGTCTATCTGCCCCTGTGAATAACGTTGTGAATTAATGTTGAGCATTCTCAACTAAATTCTCTATCCAGTGTGCAAAAGCACTTTGTCTCAAGTACTACACGTTGTTCCCCCATTGTATATGCTGGGACCGGTTTAGTGTCTAACCTGTTTTTCAGTACACCTATTTAGCTCAGTTTACCCCGTAATTTTCAGCTTGAAAACCACCTCTATATTTAATGATTAGTTTCCTACTGAATAAATTTCAAAGTGGATTTGGAATGAAAGCGTATGCTTTAGGTGTATGAAGACAAAACTGTCCTTCAACACACTTCTTCTCTGTTGACACTTCAGTTATTTGTTGCTTTTTCCACTCCACTCAAACAAAGACTAAAGCAAGTGCAAGCTGCAATTTCAGAGTTAACCGAGTTGTCCTTTATATTTAGGTTAGTTTTATCTAAAATCATCCCTATCAAAAGAAATAATATATACACTGAGATTTCTTTTTTGTCTCTATCTGCCAATTGGGTTGGGAAAATAATGATTCAACACAGTAGAAATTAGCACTCGATGAGAAGTTACATCTCACAACTTGACTGCAAATGCTACATCCGAAAACACTGGTAAAGCCCGCTGCTAAAATTAGAGCCATTTAACACGGACATGATTGTTAATTCGCAGAATGTGGGGCAGTTCTACACACTGCTAGTGCACCTAAAATCCTGATGCATCTGTGTGTTATTGTTTAAAAAAAAATTAAGCGGTACCATAAAAATGTATTTAATACTACCTTGGAGAAAATATCCCACATTCAGCCTCTGTCTCTATGACCTAGGGCAGGGGTTCTCAACGGGGGTGGTACCGCCCCTCCTAGGAGGCATTCAAAGGATGCCAGGTGATGCTGAGAGCATATTAGTAGAGAGGGGGGTGTTAGGTTACAAATGGGGGGCATATATCAGTCATAATAATCATATCTATCGTCAAGTTTCTCTTTGCATTAAAACGGTTATCAAGACATGGAGTATATCAGTTGGTTCTCAGTTATGCGGGTTGGTATGCATATGTACCGTGGTTCATCTGATTTTTAAGTCTAGTGACGCACCTGAAGTATCTGGTGTAAAGGGATTAATGGAAAAGAAGGAGGCGAGGACCGTCTTGACAATATAAATAATAATTTAATGTAAAACTGAAACCAAAGACCCAAACACAAACATATGACAGACAGCTGCCCGTAAACGCTCTCTCTCTCCCGCACCACCATCCGCAGTCTGCCTTTTTCCCTCTCGGAGGCTTGATTAGTCTGATAAGGGGCCGGGTGTGTAAAATCACGACTGGCCCCACCCTCTGCGCTGTTCTCGTTCTCTAAGGCCGGGAAGCCCCACGGCATGAGGTACACCCCCCCTCCCCCTCTTTCCCTGGGGGAGGGCATGCCTTACGCCCCGTCTGCTGGCAGGTCATCCCCGCATTCCTGAATCTCTTTAAAAGAGAGGGAAAAGGCCAACACGGAGAGGCAGTGGGAGAGAGAGAGGAGGAAAAAAAATCCCTCTCGGAGGCTTGATTAGCCTGATAAGGGGCCGGGTGTGTCAAATCACGACCCGGGCCTGCCTTTCACCCTGTCACATCTGGTTTAGCAGTGAAATACACAGGTGAAGGCACAACCTCGGCTAATGCACCTGTATGGCTCTGTAGATGGATACGGCTCAATGGACAGAGCAGCGTGAGCATACAGCTTTTAAAGCTTGAGCTCTTAAACTCACAGCTTTATGAGAATCAGTGAAATGCAAGGCATGAAAAGTGGAAAACATTTTAATTCAGCACAGAATTCTACATCACCACCCTTGAATTTACTATAGTAACACTAACTGTACTTTAAGCAGAAATAGATTGATTATAAATATTGCCATATCACTGCTTCAGCTCTATTAAATTTGTCATAGGCTACATAAGGGGAGTGAGGGAATATAATACATTTTTGTTGGTTGAATTTTGGGCCAGATCTCCTGTCCAGACTGGGTCTAATACCCGGAGAATGGACATCACATCCGCAGATTATGAAACAAATCTAAAGAGCTTATGCAGAGCGAAAGTGGATCTGTTTACTTCAAGAGAAATGCAGCACTGTCCCTTCTGGTTTTCTCTCACACCCCTGGCAATGCTGGGCATCGATGCACATTTATGGAAGTTGTAGGTGTGGCCTCATCATTCAAAAGAGTTCAGGCGCTCTTTTGAATGATGGTTTACCCCCGCTGTGGCTGATACCTTTCTAAATGTTAGAGCTCCATCAAAAAGGAGGCTATAAATGTTTAAGTGGCTTTTTTTTGCTTCTTGGTGTACAACGCAAAGTGAAAATCTAGTTCACCACCTTGTCAGTACAGTACTGTAATTGTTTTGCAGGAGCGTTTCAGGGCCAGAGTTACCGCGGCAATGCTTAAAATCTATTTTGCCGCTATAGCAGCTGAACATGCATTTATCAATTCTCTGTTGGTAGACATTATCTTGTCTCTCATTTTATGCATGGGGTCCGTGTCCCTTTATGGGATTATCTGTTGTGTAACAGATAAATCTCAAGTGCCCCATTCGAGCCCTTGACAACAGTTATTGGTCAGTTTTACACTCTTAAAATGACCATTTGTGGCATTGTCATAATTTAAGAGAGTCTGTGATTTGCATGCCCTGTCGATTAATCAGTCATGTGTATGGAATTTGTGCCAGGGTATACAAAGGTTGTGTTAAGACCTGCTTTGGACTATTTGCCCTAGGTTATTTCTACGTCATTTCGCTCGAATTTACAGTCCATCTTTCCTCCCCCATTTGAGTTGGAGCATGAAAGGTTACATAAGATTTGCCCAATTCGGGTGCTGCGAGTTTATGTTGACAGTACTAGCCAATGACGTAAGTCAGAGCAGTAATTTGTATGCTTTCGTGGCCGAAACAGAGGTGTCTCATTGGCTTATTAATGCAATTTTGAGTTTTTGAAGTACACAGTTTTCCTTCGCCTTAAGGTATTCAAGCCCATTCTATGAGGGGCATGTCATCCTTATGGAATTTGGAGGTGCGTCCTTGATGGACTTTTGTATGGTGGCAAGGTGATCCTCTCCACATTTATTTGTTAGATTTCACAATCTAGATGAGGTTTGACTCCTTCCCAGGTTCCTGTTTTTTATTTTATTTATTTTATTCAGATGCTTTAGCTAAATCTGACTTGATGGCGTGAAAGCAAGTGCCTTTATAGCGCCATCAGCCAATAAATTGCCATGATTGTATAAGGGCTTCAGACTACGTGACACTTGGACAGTGTCCCATAGCGTTCCTATGCAGCCTCTCGTTCCCACTCAGGGAACCAAGGTCACATTCGTAACAGAGACATTATGGTCACAAATATGGTGACATCAATGACATTTTATTGTATTGCTTGTATTGTATTGCTCGTCTTAACTGGTTTCAGTTTGTCTTCCTGCCAGACCAGGTGAAAAAAAAAAAAACTCTAAAACAAGTAAACAGTGGTAGACCTGTTAAAATCAGCAAACCAACTCAGGGTGGTTTTAACAGGGAAATTATTAGTTTCTTTTCCTTTTTTTTAAAATTTAAATCAATCTGTTGAAGTGATAACATGTATCCAAGATGATAAACAACTCATACGAATGAAGTAACATGTAAACATAAAAAAATCATCAGTCTCCGGTTTGACAGGCTCAATTATCTAAATTCATTATGGTATTAGAGACTCCAAAACACTCTTGTCTGGCTCTGGCCTTGTCAAAATCAAAGGCCTGTGTGATCCTAAGTGACTAGTTGTGATCAATCAACATGATGTTGTAATGATTTTCAAACAGTGCATACTGAATTTGCAGAAAAATGAGATCAAGTAAAGACAATTTGCAAATTAAGAAAAGTCCAAAAGAAGCACACAGGCATATCGGGAATTAATCAGGGAATTGCACACAATTTCAAAAGTCTCACTTCAGTTTGGCTGGTTAAGTCTAGACGCCAGTCAACTGTCAGCGTTGCAACTGGAGCAAGCCTTGAAAGAGTCCTGCATGAGGAGAAACACAAACATTATTACCTTATTTAAGGAAAGAAATCTTGAATATTGATCTGGTGTAGCTTCATTACCTGCAAACTGCCATGCCAGATTGATGTCTCTTTAAACTAGGTCCCTGGTCCGAGCTACCCTGGGAATCGTGCTATTGACTTTGGGTGTTTGTGCAGCCGAGCCTCCAGAGACTTTTGGTTGCATTTAATGGGATCCATCAATTCAGTTTCCCTTTTAATAATTATTGTTTTACTGTTCCTTCGAGACTGGAGGAATTTGAAGCCCCTTCAGTTGTGTCGAGACAGCGCAGTTGTTTAAGTCCCTGCATTAAGATCTTTCTTCTCTGCTCTTTGAGGATAGTTTGTTCTTTTGTCTAAGCTTTGACAAGCCCCTGCTTTGAAAGTTCGACCTCAGAAAATCAAAGCAAGAATCACAGTGAATATAAGATGCCAATAAAAGGAAAGACTTGGTTCCAAGCAGAGTCTCAGCACAAGCAAGACAGAAGGTTAAAACATTAACCTAGAAGCAGAGGAGTTCACATTTGCTGGCTCTTCCCCTTGGATTAGCATGTTAGTAATTGAAAGTCTGAAATGTATGTCTCTTCTGAATGTGCATTGATTTTCATAAGGTTGATGCAAGGCTCCTGTTGTTGATTTTAATGAGCTCTTTGATTCTTTCTGTCTTTTCTGTCTCAGCAAGAATTGCATCCAATGAAGGAACAACCTTTTAGACCTTCAGTTCACCTTGCAGCAGAGCAGGATGCTGAGGAAAGAGGAAAGGAAGACCCTTAAGTGATGTCCCATGGAAGATGAAAGGGGATGCAAATGTTAAGTACATTGATCAATGCTCTTCAATGCTCAACTGCTCTGCTCTGTTATATCAATACATTGGAAACATCATTTGTATCAGCAGTTGTTTATTTTAATAAAGATCTGACCCAAATGTTTGCCATTGATTTATGCCATTACCTTATCGACAGGGCTAACGCTGACTTTTCCATGGCTGAAGGCTCCAGACGTTAGATATAAGAGCGTTGTTTGAAATGAATTCAAAATTTATGACATTGACTGAATTTGGTTCTCATGGTTGATAATACTTTATCTAGAATCCTTCACTTATATTATTTATATATATATATATATATATATATATATATATATATATATATATATAATGTCTCATGACAAGCTGAGGCAATGTTAGTAAGTTAAAACTAGAATGCTATTATCATGTGGGAATCTTAAAAGTAGCATGCTCTTTAAACATATACTGCGGCAGTTCAGAGATGAAATATCCATTGAATGACGGTAAAAGAGAGTTCAATGTTCTTGCAATCAGATGAGGTTTTTAATGAACTATTAAGTTTAAAATCAATAAAACTTACCTCTCTACCCTAAGCCTTAAACTTAAATCTAACCGATTGTGTCATTAAAGCAAATGTGACATGAAAACACAATTACTGAAGAAACATTGTCATTTTGTGGTGCTTTTCAGAACTCGTACCCTTGAATCGCAAGTGCAACATGTGCTTGAGCTACCACCTAATAGGATTGCACTTGAACAAACGTATAAATGTAGTTGGATGCATAATGCAAACGTTAAAACGTACTATAGTAAATATTCAAACATTATAACATGCTACAGTAAAAGAGTTTTGATGTCGTATGATAACATTGTGTAGGGAACAAGGCGAAACGTGTTTATGACCTGATCATCTACCGCTTTTCTCAAGATTTGTGTGAATGTGAATAAAAGTCATCGTTTTAGTGTTTCTTGAGTTCATTTTACTATAGAAATTTAAATACGCACAATGAGCATGGTAAAAATAATTTTGCAAAAATGTAGATTAAGTAATGTGGTTCTAACAGACCAGGTTGCTATCGGTAATACCAAATACTGACTCAGTACGGTACCCACATGCTGTCTTACTGGCAGCTGCTTTCAAGCGTGCATGCATATTTTCGCGTATTCAAGAAGGTAACTGGTGACTCGGGATTTCTGCTGCATGTTTAAATGTCAAAATGCCTGTCCTCGTATGAGATCAAAAATTGTGATGACTTGGTCTATTCATATGCAATAAGTCCCAAATGTTTAGATGTGTAACCCTGAAAACAAATATGAGTGACTTTAGCAAGACATTACAATTTTTTTGCTAAACTGTCGCCAAATTTGGCAAATCCAGCAGCTACCTTTTTAGCACCTATTTTAGCCTATCAATAGCCATATTTACACAATGTGTGTTGAACTTAGGAAAGCCAAAAGGGACAAAAGAAGTGTTTTTTAACCCTCTGGGGTCGGCAAACGCGCCGGCGCGTTTTGCTGTTTTTTTTTTTACATAGCAGCAACATAGACTTAAAATACTCCGTCATTTATGGTCATATAAATACAATCAATACATGATTATAAACTATAGAGGGTCTTCTTTTTTTGTGTACACTCATATTAACATCAAAACCTTGTGTTTTTTTTTAATAAATAAAATAAAAAGGTTGAGCTTTCAGCAGTCTCTGTGTTCACGATCATATTTCAGAAACACGTCACTATAATTAACTTAAACTCTGCGAATTCTTCTCACACAAACATGAAACATATGTCTAAAGAAAGCTTAAAATGTCTACTTTTAAATAAAACAATTCAAATTTAAAACAAATAGTCTCCTGCAATGCAATCTGTTTGAAACAAAGCGATGTACAGTTTTTACCGGTCCATCTCATTATCTGTAATATGATCCCACCCACCAGCAGAGCGCGCCATTCATACGCTAATGTGCTGAGGCGATCAAGGGAAAAGTACACGCCCCCGACTGCGAGATTTGATGTAAACACAACACAACTAAACTTTTCTGCATGTTTGTAACGATACACAGGCGATCAAACTCTTGGATATTAAGAAAGAGTTAACATTTTCCTCAGAAGAAGAGCGGGACTCCGATGAACGTTTGTATTTTGAAGAGTGACTTGATCCAGCAGAGGACACAATTTCAAACCAGTAAGTCATTTAGTTTTCATTAGCTGACATGCTATTTTATATAAACATGTACATATTTTACTAGTGGGACTGTTTCCAGACAGGATTCAAAGTTTGACATTTGACATTCAAAGTATTGACATGTCCTAATAGGCAAGTTTTAGTTACATGCAAATGTTGTTATTTACATTGAATGCTGTATGATATAAATATGATATGTAATATGATATAAAAATAATATGAATGTTAGATTATATTTTAATGTGTTTATGCTGACTCGTTATCATCAACAAAGCTTGTGCTTGCAAATATGTGTTCAGGTTAAAATGCACTTTAAATATGCCCATATTAGAAAATCAGCATATTATCATATGTATTTTGGATCAAATAAATCCAGTCTTGGTGAGCAGAAGAGACTTCTTTTAATGGTAGTGTAGGTCTAAAATTAAGTAAAGTCTTTATGTAAAGAAAATGTATAGTCAGATTACTTCTTTTAACTTAAAACTTGATTTTGATCATTAAGTCTCCTCACATTAATTCTCTCTCTGTCACATTCCTCATTGATAGGCCCAGAGGAGTGGTCTTTGTGTCACATCAATGTGAATCACATCAATATTCATGATCGTTCACGCCTCCTCGCATATTACCATTCAGCACTAAAATTGTCACACAAAAGTTCAATTACTATATTGTTTTGTATGAATGAGTGATCAGGATGGTTTTCATGTCATTTTGTAGCAAAAGCTCTAGGCTACAAGATCCAGTTCTCAAAAGTCTTGTGGACAAATGTTTAGTATGTGTTATATTACCTTATTCAAAAACCAAGCATAAACGTTATTTTCTCAAAAATACAAACCTGTACATACATGTTGCTCACATATTATTGTAGCCCAGTTTGTGCTGAATACAGTGTTATCAGACTTTAGCCATTAATATGTTTTTAAGCAACTGAAAAAAACACAAATGTCTAGGCATGTCAAAACTTCTCCAGGACCCAAAACACCCTCAGACCCCAGAGGGTTAATCATGTTTTAAGTGCATTTTGTAAATTTACACAAATTGTTATTTTTTTAAACTTTTTCTGAGGCTGAGACAAAAGTTAGTGGGACTTTTTGTTTTAGGTCCAGTAACATTTAACAGTTTACTTTATACAAATAACACCTCGCAACTGTAACATTTAAACATTTATCAGAAAGTATACTATATTGCAATATTTCATGAAAAGGATGGTCCCATATATACCTATAGATATAGGCCAAGTCCCCAATATTTACTGACCCTACAGGCTTCCAATATGTTTTTGTTTTTTGTGACCAGTTCCATGACATATCCAGTTGCTTGTGATTACTGGATACTGAGAATAATATATGCGTGTGTGTGTGGATTCAGACCATTTGCAAATGTTGAAACAAATTTTTTTTTTACATAATTCACTTATATGAACAATTTTCTTTTCAACTGACTCGTTATATTTTATGAATTCCCATGACATTTCCAAACTTGGAAAACAATTTTTAAAGTCACTGATATTTCCACTTTTGCTTTGACAGTGGGAACCATTAACCTTGAACCGACCCTCCTCCCAGCCTGGTCAAACTGGTCTTCAGTTGATCAAGCTAGTCTTTCAGCCTCACCAAGCTGATGTTCAGCTAGTTTAGCGGTTCAACCTAACCAATCCTAACCAGCTGACACGTGCACCAAACCCCTATCAAACCAGCTTAGGCTGGTATATGTATATATTTTTATTTATTTATTTTTGCAGAGGTTATCCATCCACAGCTGGATTAAGTTCCAGATGGGCCATTTCTCAACTTTCAGTGTGGTGTGGTATCTTTTGATGTTGAGGTGGTTGGTTTACTTAAGTCCATTAAAGCATTTTTTAAACTGCTTCATCCTTCCTTCGTTTGGTCTCAGTTTGTTTCTTCCCATGTGTGAGGAGGAACAGCCTTGTGAAATGACAATAGCTTTGCCTCAGGTCGTCTTCCCAGACGTCTCCCATATGACAGCAAACACTTATACCATCCTGTTGAATATCCCCCCTGTCAGTAGCACTTGTCTCCCTCTATGGAGCAGTCCAGCTCCCACCCACCTACACAAAAACCCCTAAAGTGCTAAATTTGTTTCCTTCCTCCCTCTCTCCAACCTTCTCTCCCCTGGAGCTTCAGCGAACCCCATGAAGAAGAGTCAAAAATGGGTGAAAAGAATCAGTAGAGGCTTTGAATCTCCATGGGCATTTTCCCCAATGCCTGCTCAACTCCGATTGCACAGTGCCATAAACAAAATCCAATAGAGCGCTAATCTGATCATCTCATCCCCACTTTTCATGCTGTGTTTCCCTCAGAACACCTTGTACAAGTTCCAGCCTGGGAGTGTGTGATAAGACACTGAAAATTTAGTCATCATCTTCTGCGCAAAGGGGTTTTGAGAAGGGATTAAGATATTGTTATAACCTTACATTAGATGTGGACAGGGGCAGCAACCAGCAAGACTGCAATCCCCAACACTGTACCTCATCACCCCCTTATATGGTTGCCTCTCTAAAGGTTGGCTTTACCAGATTAGTGGAGACTAACCATCATCATGTTGAGGAAGATAACGGAAAGAAGACAGGGTTTACCGTTGTGGAGTATGCTATGTTGAGGAAGGGAGGGGTGATAATAGAGACCATTACCTCATTTTTGTGTGTGTTGACCATATGAAATAGTGTCTAAGAAATATGTCAGCTTGACTGAGAGATATGCTTTCAAATGTTCACCTGTGTTAGGAGGAGGTTGCATGTGAATGTTTTTGACTGGGAAGAAAGCCTGGTGCATTCATACTGCATTACCAAGTATAATTTGAAGCTTACACTTTTATTATAATTTTATGCATTTAAAAGAAAAAAAAAGACTTTTCTTTGTAACTTTTACCTTAACTGCTACGGTATCTATATATCTAGAATATTTTACATGCAATATGTAAATGCAAACAAACATACAAATAAAGGTTGAAATAGAATGTATCCGGATTTTCAATTCACAAGACATTTGACCCAATGTGGTTATTATTTTCTACCCCATTTTTTTATTATTATTTCATTTATTAAAAATGTTCCTGGCATTTTTGCCACTTTTATTGATCTAAATTAGGGCTGGGAAATTTAACGTTTTAATTTCTGTGATTAATAATAGGTAAAAAAAAAATGCAATGCAATGCAATTACAGATTCTGCGATTTATTTTTTTACTTCCTGAAACTTCACCCGATACGAGAAAGGGGTCTCGGGTTGTTCTTGGCAGGCTACTCATCTACAGGTGCCATATATGATTAGGGCAAACAAATAAAGATTTATTAAATAAGTAACACAAACAAGGGAAACAAAACACCCTCAAGGGGGAAAACAACTAAAAAGTTCAAGCAACTAAGAACTTTAAACTGAAAAACAAATGACAAACTAAACTGGAGACAGAACAACAAAACACCAAATGAACAGGAGAACCAAACAATCTTACAAACACAAGATTATATATATACAGGTAGGCACATAAGGAACAGGTGAAGACAAATAACATAACAAAGACAAATGGAGGGAGAGTGATGAGGATAACGAGGAGGAGGAGTCAGAGAAGCACATGGCAGAAAAACACAAAGCCATGTGCTGACGGACAAGACTAAAAATGAAGGACTAAACCCATGTGCACTCACACAACACACAAGACTGACTGAAACGTGCATGGCAAGAGGACTGAACCCAAAGTCATGTGCTCACAAAAGACGAGACATGGAGCATGAGTGTCCGGATCCCAAACTAGAACAGAATCCAAACAAGGCTGAGTCAGGACCCAGACACCATGCTCCAAACATTAAACACAAACACAGAACATAAGTGTCAGGATCCTGTCGCCAATAAAACCATGACTGACAAAGTGACAGGATCCTGACACCAACATGAATAAAAGTAATTGTTATAAACGTTTGACATGCATATCACCTTATTTTTACATCAGTTTGTTCAAGACAGAAAATGTAGTTCCACTGACAATGGTGACAGCTTAAGTCAGATCTGAAATGTAAGGCAAAAAGCACAAAGTAAATTGATTTAACAATAATTAAATGAAAAATGTGATCTATTGCCATATTACCATGTGCATACACACACACATACTTGTAGAGCTGGTGCAGATGAAGTTGAGTCTCTGTTTTAGGAAGGCTGATCAAGAGCTGATCAGACTGAACAGTTCCTGTGAGGTGACAGTTTTCCTCTGCCGCACTGTTCCCTGGAGCCCAGTTCTGATAGCACATGATCTCTCCACTCACCCAGAACCAGATGCTCAGAATGCAGGAGTGACATAGACTCAGCCACATCAACACAGAAGAGGCCTTGTTAGCCAATTCCATCTCCCGGTACTGAATTTTCTCTGAACGTACTGAGACCATAACCACATAATTCTCTCTGCAGTATCGATCAAAAATAATGTATCTGAACATAAATAAAAAATTATGATCAGGCCGTTAAATCAGTCACATGAATTACAACAGCATTACAGAAAAGTCTGAATATTTAGGATCGGGGCGGATCATCTAATGGGTTTAATGGGCGTGTGCCGGGGTGGACTGGCCGTCGGGAGCACCAAGTGTTTTCCCAGGGGGCCGCTGGGTAATTTGGGCAGGCTCGCTGCTGCGCAAGTACCGGCCCATCCTACAGGCGATATATGAGGGCGCCCTGGGCTCCAACATGCCAGCGCAGACCGAATGATAAATTAATTATGTAAAGTCAAGCCAATACAATGTCTTTTGTTTTTAAATGTCTTGGACACATTGGAGTGATTAATATCCTCATTTGTGCATTAATTCTCTATCTCACGTGGACATCATTATTTGACATACAAATTACAATAATGGTGACAAACAAAAACAACATTAAGTATAAGATTAGCTCTGAATTATCACAAAATAACAAATAACTGCAAGTTACAACAAATACAATAACAGCAGTGTAAATAAAACAGTAAAGCTATGAGCAGTACTTAGTCATTTGCATAATTGATTAATACCGCAAAGTATTACTGGAAGCTGAAGCACAGCTTGCTGAATAATTGACATGAAATTATAAGCATTGTCATAAGTGTCCTGCTGTGTGACACTTTCTTCATTTAACTATTTTAAACAACATGTTATGATCTTGTATAGTGCTTTCTCTAAGAAAATAAAATGTATCACATTTACAGTGGTTTTATATGTTTTAAAGTTATAAAAATGTTTGCACTGGTGGGGCCCGATGTCATGACTAGCCAATCTCTATTTTTTTTTCAACACAAAAATTTGAAATTGAGACGTAAAATGAAATCAATGAGCCGTTGTGTTATGGCGTGGTGTGTTACGGACCGGGTTTGGTGGGTCGCTCTGGGCCAGAAAGTCTAGGGCCATTTTTTAGTCCCAGTCTGCCCCTGGCATGAAACTGATGCAGCATGCAGATAAGTGCATTACAGAGTAACAATAATTTGATTTGCATTACACAATAATATAGATATTTTTTAACACATAATTCTACCCCTATGTCAAAACCTAACCAATAATATAACCAACAACAATACAAAAGATGTAAGCAGACAAAACTATAGTCAATATCATTTACTCTGTCAAATGACAAACAGATAAATAAATAAAACTATAAAAGTAGTTATACTAAATACTATAATATCTGATATCACTGTCTGGTTCATCTTCTTCCAACCTACAGACAGAAACTAAAATCTGCTAAGCCTGTAGTAAGGACTGTAAATATGGACCAATGAAGCAGAGGTGGAGCTACGAGACTGCTTTGACTGCACTGATTGGAGTGTTTTTTAGGCTGTAGACACCAATCTGGATGAGCTCACAGATACTGTTACATCATATATCAGTTTCTGTGAGGATTCATTCCTACTAGGACTTATTTAACGTTTAACAATGACAAACCATGGTTTACAGCAGAACTCAGGCAGCTTCATCAGGCCAAAGAGGATGCTTACAGAGATGGGGATAAATATTCTACAATCAGGCCAGGAACACAATGAATAAGGAAATCAGAGTGGCTAAAAGAAGATACTCTGAGAAGCTGAAAAACAAAATCCACTTCAATCTGCTTATCGAGCAAACAGGTCTGTGGAGGATGCAGTCAACATGGGATTGCATAATATCCTGCAACATCTGGACAGACACTTCAAGTAATGTTTAATGAAGACAACGTGATTTTTACAGTAATGACAACGTTAGGTTTTTTAAGGAACGTATAGTGTTAAAAAAAAAAGTTAAGCTCAATTTTATGTCTTGCCTCTTTATATCACTCCCATTATGAGATTTAATACTTTTTGTTTACTTCCTGAGCTTCACCAAATAACCACATTCACAAATGCATCATTTTATTATTTTTTTTTCTTAATTAAATAAACTAACAACAGCTAAACAGGTAAAGCCCGAAGTTGCACCATTATCTGAACCAGTGGCATGAGTTTGGAGGCAGACTGTCCACTGACAGGTGGGGGGAGATCTGAACACCTGCAGTCATTATTTATTTTCATACCATTAAAGTATATAATTCATTTAATGATGCTAGTGGCATAAAAATGAAACGCTTCACCTTTAAAATTAAACCAACAATAACTTTCATGAAGAATATATGGGGTTTTATGAATGCCAAAGATCAGATTGCTGGATGCTTCAATTGATTAATCTTCTTAGGTCATTTAGTGTTTTAATGATTCTATTTTGTGATCATTTTACAATGAAGTAGACACCTGTCAATTTTACTTAAAAAGCTGAACTATATCAGAAAGAATCTACAAAAGGCCAGTTGTGGAGAATGCAGAGGTTACAATAATGCATACATTTGCAGCTTGTCAAAGTTTGTTTCGCAGTGCACTTGTTAAGAGAGCGTCTGCTGCAAAGGTGAACTAGGGATATGATGAAAGCAGACAGCTCTCTTCTCCAACACAAACACATTAAAGAACTCTTTATTATTTCTGACAAATATACTTTGACAGATCCCCTACGCTCAGAAAAATTGTGCTCATGGATTTCACAGCATTGTCTGCTAAATGAAACTCTGGCACCAAGCCAAAGGTTGCGCCCTCATAAATAAAAACACTTATGGAGATGACATTAATAGTCCAATTACAGGTGCAATATCCAGTGTTGGGGAGCTATTTAAAAACTGAAGCTTGCCTAGCCATAAGCTTGCTGATCAGCCCTTCTAAACCAGCAAAGACAATGCTGAGAGACCAGCTAAGACCAGCACAGGCTGGATTAAGCTACTTTTCTCTACTTTTTTGTTTTGTTTTAGGTTGGTATGGCTACAAAGATGACAGCATACTCTTCACCTGCATATAGCTCTTGAGTAGTGAGAATGACTTCACTGAGAGGAAGATATCGAGACCAACTAAGTACCCAAGCTTTCGAAACAACATGAATAAACTCATAATAAATAGATTGTGAGGACAATGTGCAGACAGGAATAGCTTGATGTGTGTTATCTGACTGGTTGATCTTCCCCTGCCTATGTGACAGGCGAATAATAAAAGGGTTTTGAATTAGCAACGCCAGAAGAGTGTCTATGTTCTTGTATGGAGGCTGGGAAGGCCCTTTCGTCAGTAGTGGGGAACATCGCTAATTAAACATATTGTCATGGTGATGATGATGATGATGATCTGTGGGAAGCAGATAAGCAGTAGCACATCAATGCTCACGTCCACTCATGCAGTGTTGTCTCTGCTGTGGTGCACAATAACAAGACATTTTATGGTCGTACAAAAGACATCATGGACGGAGGAACAATTTTTTATGCCTCTGTGCTGCTAAACTGTCAGATATGTTTATTTCACAATAGAGGATCAGGTACATCTGTAGTGTATGGGAAAATGTCAGATTATATGATGGCATACTCTACCCTGGTAATAGGGTATTTAAAGATGCATTTATGGTAAGATATGCAAATGACCCACTATGCTTACATTCAAATTCTGCTTGGAGACATTTAAAATGATGTGTTAGATATGCTTGACAGGTATTGTTAAAGGAACAGTTGAAAATTATGTCATCATTTACTAATTCCCATGTTGTTCCAAACCTGTTTTTATTTATTTATTATTATTATTATTATTATTATTAACATAAAAGGAGACCTTTCTAAAGGGGTCTTTTTTCAGTATACTAAGGTGTTACAAGGCCTGGTATTTAAAGTCTTCTGAAGTCATTCAATATCTTATATATTTATATTTATACCAATCAGCCACAACATTAATACCACCTGCCTAATGTTGTATATGTCCCCCCTCATGATGCCAAAACAGCACCAACCTGCATATCAGAATAGCATTATGAGATTATATTCTTCTCACCACAATTGTACAGAGCAGTTATCTGAGTTACTGTAGACTTTGTGAATTCGAACCCGTCTGGCCATTCTCTGTTGACCTCTCTCATCAACAAGGTGTTTCCATCCACAGAACTGTCATTCACTGGATGATTTTTGTTTTTGGCACCATAAATTCTAGAGCCTGTTGTGTGTGAAAATCCCAGGAGATCAGCAGATACAGAAATACTCAAACCAGCCCGTCTGACACCAACAATCATCCATTCAATTATTAGTATTAATTCAAGTACCAATAAATTATTAGTAACTACACAAATATTTTCAAAATTGAAAGTATTCATATAGGTTTGCATTTCTAAAGCTGTAAATATGTAAAAACGTCTACATTTTAGATTATGCCAATATATGTGCTACATTTCAGCCTCTACCCAAACATGTAAGGGTAAAGTTTACATACAAATAAAAACGAGATCAGACTGGGTGCATTTATGGTGTATTTGTAGCTAAACTGATGTCAAGTTTTGAGTAATATCAATTTTGAATAAACTATTCTTTTAAACATTGATGAGGAGTGTAATTACACACATTTTCTTTAGCACTGGCAATAACTTTGTTCACTTTTTTGGTCTGATATTGCCTCATTCATAGTCACATTAAATCATGCTAAAAACATCTCATTGAGACCAGTATGACAGAGACGTCCCAGACGACAGGAAGCTGCTACCTCATCTCCACCTCCCTCACTTCTCGTCTTTCATCAATATTACATTAGGTAACCCAAGACGCTCCCAGTCGTTTTTCGCAGGTTTAAGTTATACCGAACCTGGACAGAAAGTGAAAGAGTCTCATCTAAAGCTATGTCCGCTCATTCATTCATTCTCATTCTGGAGGAGGAAAATCAATCATTCCATTCTCCTTGGATGGCTGCCCATTGTGAATGGAGCCCCGTCTGAAATGAAATAAACATTTTCTTTCTCTAGATTGCCAGCTATGATAGATTTGTGGCAGTACAAATAGATTGAGGTCCATTTTACAAAATGGAAATGCTGGACCTGTGTCTGCTAATCAACTTATTTCAACAGCTTTCACACAAGACTTGAATTATGCCCTCAAATACTAACAGAAAAGCCTGATCCAGCTGGTCATGGAATTGGGAAAACTAGGTACAGTCCAGTTACACCATTAAGCTTAATTGCAATTCTTGCTATATCACATTTTTAAGTTAGAGTGAAGGAGATGTGTGACAAATAATCAAGTTTAATTAAAAGGGATAGTTCACCCTAAAATAATGGTGAGGTACGGTTGTACACAATGAGCTTTCAAAGCTCTGGGATTGTTCAAAGTCACTAAAGATAAACAGCTTTGACAGTTATGGTCTTAATGAATGGCTTAATGAAACAGCCATTCATGTTCCTCCGTCATCTTCACTCACGAGGAACTGCAGAGCCAGTTTTACCACAACTTTGTTGTTTGTTTTCAATTTCTTTCAGAATTTCTTGCTTCTGTGGTTGACTCTAAACCCTAAAACTGTGTCTGAAAGAAATAAGGGAGGCACAGTCATTCCCTGTGGTTTTACTCAGCCGAGTTCTGCTCAGTGCCTTTAAGATTGATAAAATAAATTACAATTTTAAAGATTTAACTTTTAACACGTTTAAAACATTTTGAATGACACAATGTCAATTTACTTGCCTTCTTGTCCTAATGCTTTCGCTAACAGTTATGCCAATGTGTTCCGGCAGCTTAAAGTCAACTAATGTATGGATACATTACCATATAGCATAAGTCAGCAAAATGTTTACATATTTACAGTTACATATTTAATCACTTGCTTACTTGTGACAGTTAGCTACAAAGGTGCAAATAGGTGTAACTTTTCTATGATCAATTAGCAGAGTAAATGTTCCACATCACTTTTTCTCCTCTTGTTCCCTCCAAAACAGAGTAATTTCCTCTGAAGGGTTTTGAAAACATCAGAGTTGAGACAGTGGATTTAGCCTGGAGATGTTCCCCAGGCAATAGAATGACTAGTCAAACATGCTCACAGCAATCCTAATCTTGCTCTGGGACATGAAAGGCTATTTTTACACATTACCCTGGTTAGAGCTCTTTCTTCTTTGAAACTCTCTATTGGTCTTAGCAGAGCTGCTCTGACAGCTAGCATTCATATTCAAGATCAGTTCTCCCTGGGAAGAGTTTCAGATTCACAGCAATGGATGATTAGATCTTTCTACCAGAGTCTGGGTTAAAGACATACTTGCAAAACGTCTTGTAAAACTAAACATCTTGTACAAAACTATGTCTTGTACAAGTCATTCAGAAGGCTTTAGAGGGGATCTGTTTGAGTGTTATGTTTTAAACTTTATGTTTTCTATAGTGTTGTATGGTGTACTTTACACATCTAATCACAGAACAGGTGGATTAATTGCAAGATCCTTCTCCTTCCCAATTGTAAATGTAGTTAGATTCTGAAATGAAAGGGGCATTCAGTATTTCTGTAGCTAGCATTATCATTGCTCAACTTTGTGTACTTTAAGTACCGCTGTGACAGTGGTGTTAGACGCTGTACTGCCATCTTTCTACACAGATCAGCATGATTGTCTCTGCTGCCCCCGCCAGCTCTGGAATATCATTTGCATCTGGAAATTGTCCGAATTTGAGGTCATTTCTAAAGTTTTATTATTCCTATAATATAATTTCTTTGCCTATAAACATACGTCAGAAATCAAGTGAACATGCTTCTACTGTTAAGGATGGATTATTATTGTCACTCGTACAGAATGTCATGGTAAAGGAAAGAATAGAATTGTTTTTGTTGTTTTATTTCAAAGCAACCAATGTCATGGTTTACACAAAATCCACAACAATCGCTCTACCAAGCTACTTTGCACTAAATGAATGACGACGTAGATGCCTTACCGTTACCAATTTTTACTCTAGTTTTCTCTAGTGTACAACATTCAGATCACTCTTCACAAAAACACATTTGTTAATGTATAAACTTTTTACACTGACTCAAAAACTACTGAATACACCTTTAATTTCACGCACAATCTCATGCACAAACTGTGGCAACGCAAGAGTTGGAAGAGCATGACCTAAGCAATGGTAAATAACAAAACTCACAATAAAATATTCTAGATAAATAGAGTTGCTTGACGACAATGAAAAAAGTAAACCTTAAATGCAAATTAATAAAGGACGTTTATAGATGTGACTTTTTTTGTTTGATAGTTATTTCGTTTTTTAGTTTTAAATATTGCTTGATATTTTTTGTCCCGAAGATTATGAGTGATCAAGTCTAAACTTTGAAAGCTGTTTCAGAATGAGGAGAAATACTATTTTTAGTTACACGAGTAGCTGATGCTTCTCAGTTTTCATAAAGTGTTGTCAAAATCTTCTCTGTGAGACATATTTCATCTGTGGGTCTAAGTTTTCAGAGTTCACAGATTTCCGTTGCATACTGTTAGTACTAGATAAATCCATAATAGGTCAAAGTATCCCTGTGTGATTTCATCCCTTTTGGGACCCTCTCCAACCCGGAGTGTCATGAATCTAAATTGTACATGCCATCTATCATAAATACCCTACCTATCCAAGTCAACATGCACTGTATGGTTGAACCCCATGAACATGCAGCAGTTATTGGAATTAGAATGCAAGTGCATTTATTGAGAATGTAAAAAGTTGGTTTGTGGTGAGAAATTGTAATTATTTTAATTGTTATGAACCCAGTTCATAAATGACACTTGCAGTACTTCATAGAAAGTATGTCCACCAAAAAAAATAAACAAAAGTTGTTAGACTAATTTAAACCAATACATGTCCTTTCAAACTTCACATGGTGCAGGCACATAGGTTTAGTTCCTGACACTCCTGTGTAAACAAATAAGGGAATTACACCCTTCTGTCAAAACATATAATGCACATGCAAGGAGATGGTCTAGTTTAGCGACTGCTATCGTGGACCTTCACGTATAACATGTGAGGAACGGCAGCTGGTGGAGTTTCTGGTGCCCCTCTAGGGTAAGGTGCTGCTCCCCTAGGGAATTGGTGCCCTACACAGACTGCGTAATATGCGTATAGGGAGAGACAGCACTGCTTACGACTTCTCATGAGATTGGGTTGGATTTTCTCTTCGCATTGCTGCATGAGCAATTGATATGTTATGATATTCTTCTCTTCATAAAGTAATATCCTCAGGACTATTACTTGAAGACATTTAGATGTGCAATAATGCAAATTCATTTTCTTCAGCATCTGCAGGAAATCACTTTAATTTGATTTGAAGGATTCATTCTCGAAATTTCTCAGAAAGGGGTGTGAATGCATGCAAGTATTAAAAGAGGGAGGTGAAACAAAATATACTATCCTCCTTGTAACTCTGAATGAAGGCTCACTTTAACATCTTGTTGCATGACACATGTTCTTCTTGGTTTAATAGTGGATTTAGTGAGATTTAATAGGTCACAGCGGAGGTGGAATGATAAATATGCACTGCATCTCCAGTTACTGGTATTAACAGCAGGGTGGCGACTCTGGCTGTGTTGTATTACATATTAGTATGACTGTATCTCACTCAAGAGCATCACAAACCACATTACGAAAGCAAAACTTCATGCACAGCCGTTTATGTCACCATTATTAGCACAGTCACTCTTTTAATCCCACCCCACCTATATTGAATCCATATAACCATTACATTACTGGTGCAAAACTCTGTGGAAATTTTATTTGAAAATACATGTTAACTGCTCAGATTGGTAAGAAATGGTCAGCTGTATAAACAGTGTCTAAGCCAAAAATGACTTTATTTTGTCCACCCATGAATGTGGACCAGACCGTAGGTCACAGTGCTTGGGGTGTTAATTATGTGCTATTTATAGGCTTGGACATGGAAAATATTTTATATTTATGGGGGAACCCATGTCATATTCCCCTTGGACAGTGTTTTGACCCTATAGGTAATTTACTGCCTCAAAAACAGAGAAAGCAGAAAGGCAAAGTGTCTATTTAAACTGGCGTGTCGTTTTTCGAGACCTGAGAAAACCAATGGTTTTTTATTGTGTCAGACACCCCATAATGTGCTCTGTTTTACTTTCAGGTGTAGAACATCTATAAGAGTGTGAAACAGATTGGGTTAGTGTTATCTGTTTGAACATTAAGCAAACACATACACACACATATACAGAGATGTTCGCATACATACACCAGCACTCACGCACACATGTTCATCCTGTGCCACAGTTTAATGGGATGCGATGGCACTTCCTTTAGTCTGTTTTGCAGAGCTTGGGTCCCTTTCTTCTGCAGGAAATGGATGCAGCTGATCATTAACTAGAATGTATCTCGTCTTCAGAAGAAGCAGGAGAAGCTCTGATGAATTCAGTGTGTATCCTTTTGCTTATGGGTAAATTCTTAAGTCCATATAAGCTTGCCTTTATTCTAGAGGGTACTCTGGACAGGGCCACAGATGAAATGATTTATCAAACCTTCAGTTATAAACTAAATATAAAGCCCCAGGAATCTATTCTATTGCCTGTTTGGACAAGACTACACTAAACTCTACCTGACATAGTCCTAAAAATAATTTTTTGTTTTTGTTACTTAATTAATAAGCAATGCAAAACAATATTTTTGACTTTAATAAAATCTGTTAATTTAGTTGTTTCCACATGGAGCATATGTTAGGTAAACAGATTTTTTATCGATTCCACCCCACCCCAGTGATTTTTCCATTAGAGTGTACATTTGGAGCTTAGGTAAATTCATATTTCATAAATAAATCTTTCATCTTTTCTTCAGAATATAATCAAGTGTATTTCTTCAAATCTGTGTCTTTGTCTGCATTATTTTGTCAAATGTCTCTCCAAGACGTCTTAAAGATCACCCATCACAATGGCGGATAAATGCACATGATATACTGGCATTTTAATTGTTGGCCGGCTTCTCCTCATGTATTTGACCCTTATTGATTAATATGACTAATTCACACTTTTCACACTGTCTGTTGCATCTTCACTATCAATGTATACATTTTTCCCAACTTTCTCTGAAAAAATAACTATTTGAGGTTGAAGTATTGCAGGAATCTTGTCTAATGCAAAAAAAAAAAAAAAAAGGTCCAGGTGAGTTTGTCATTAGCATGTTGCTAAACTAAACTGCAACTTTCTGGAATTGGCATGATGACTTATGAGCATGTATATGCATAGTATGCATACATCTTGGGTTAAATAATCACCTTTAACTAACAGATTCAGTACATGAAATGACAGACATCCTCTGTTAATAAGGGTAGCTCAAACTTAGTTTACAAAACCAATACCATCTTAATGGGGCTTATTTTTGTAGCTTCACCATTCTCTGCAGGCTTAGAGGAAAAAGCCAACCAGCAAAGTATGATATCGACATAAGGCATTGCTCAGATTCCAACAAGAATTCAGAGACTCTCATTGGCATCTTTTTTGGACCTTAATCCCATGTGTATGATATTGTCTCAGCTGGGCCATGGGGGTTGAATGTGAGTGCTGTTAGCACTGATGCCCACTGCTGATCCCTCCCACACTGGGAATCCCAGCCTTTGAAGTATTCTGGAGAATTTGCACAAGGAGATGGAGGGCTGGATTAAGACTGGTCTGTGCTGCCCATCATTCTTTTCCAAGGCCTGCTTTCCAACTTAGCAAACTCCACTTTGTTTGCTCTGTAAATAGATGTCTCTATGAGGTGGGCTCTTCTGGCTCTTTGTTGGAGGTTCCAGCACTCTGTCACAAAGCTGATCTGGATAGTCCTCACCACGCAGAGGAGGCATTCACCAGCTGAGTGGGTAATCGGGGAAACAGGAACACCCCAGGGCATTTCACAGTTAGCACCGCCACTTCAAAAACTGCAGCAGCCCATGTGTCTTTAGCAAGACAAACTCCCCTGGTCCATCAACATGTTACTAAATGAGCCCACCCCGATGCAGTCGCATACTCCCTTCCAGTGGAAAATATGTGTCTTTACAATCTACATCATTCAGTTTAACTACATGTTCGGGCTGGGCAAAATGAAGGTATAAACCGTGCAATGAGAGAAAATGTCAGCAGGTAGAGATTGCTATTTAATTGCGTAATATATGTGACATGATTTAAACTGTAGCATACTCTGCAACCCAATTTTCAGTATGCTACTGTTTGCAGATTACTCTATACTTTACTGCTTGGTATAAGTTCAGGGTCAGTCGACAGCATATTTGTCATAATGTTGATTACTACAAAATATAATTTCCATTTCGTTTATTAGAAAAAAGGTATATAATCACAGTTACTGTAAGCAACTTGAAATGGAAGTGAATGGGATCATTCTGTTTCAAAAGTATTGCAACAAGACGTAATATACGATGTATGCACTGATATCATTTTCATTTTAATAATATCACTAACTAACCTTATCTGTGTAAAGTTATATCCAATATTACAACTCTGTTGTCATGACAATGATACAACGGTAAACACTGCAATCTTGTAAATGCTATAACACCAGTAAATCCCTAATTTTATCACACTAAAATCATATATATATATATATATATATACTCACCTAAAGGATTATTAGGAACACCTGTTCAATTTCTCATTAATGCAATTATCTAATCAACCAATTAGGGTTGGGCGATGTCCCCTAAATTGGCAGTTGACGATGTTGACAGTAAAACATCGTGATGGACGATGATATCGTCGGTGGGGTGGGGCGGGGGGTTATATAATTTCATACAATTTTCAAAAATTATATGAAAAATTATAATTTCGTTATTTTACTAACCCAACCCATCGTCGGCGCTTTATCAGTAGGTTGCACGACACGTAAGCATTTTTATTTTTAGCTTTCACTTAAGAAGTGTTGTGCACTTTTTATTTTAATATATCTCTTTACATAAATACTATTTTCCACTTAAAAACTATAATTTCGTTATTTTACTATCCCAACTGACTCATCCGCGCTTTCCAATAGCTTGCACGTAAGGGGGAAAAATATTTCTTCCACTTAAGAAGAGTTGTGCACTTTTAAGCACTTTTTATTTTAATATATCTCTTTATATAGATATTTTTTTTCTACTGAAAAACTATAATTTCGTTATTTTACTAGCCCAACTAATTAGTACTCATCCGGGCTTTTTAATATATTGCACGTAAGAAAAAAAAGTAGCTTCCTTCCACGTAGAGTTGATACAATGGCGTTGGTGTTGGTTGCTAAAAAGGGTACTACTTCGCCTATATGGCAATTTTTTGGATTTAGAACTGATGAGAGTGGACAGCCAAGGGACCCGTCCGAAGTTTTGTGCAAGATCTGCTCATGTGTGATCCGCGCAAAAGATGGGCAGACGACCAATCTGCATTTTTCGCCATCCGTTGCGGAGCTATTCGATTTTGCATATTATTTTTTAAAAGTTCATGTGTAGTTCATATGACCACTTTACAATATAACATAATTTATTTTGTAGCCTGTGCTGAAGTTAATTGTGCTGCTAATTATAAGTGAAATGTTAATGCCGAGTTTCGGTCTGAGTGTTGTTCCCGTTTTCTAGTTCTTTATTTGTTGTTCTTCTATGTTTTAATAAATGTGTGTTATTCATATTCACCTTGTTTCTTTCATTTGATTTGACATTATGGATTTATGGCCAAGGAAATTTTTCTTTAAAAGTATTAACCAGACAAAAGTTATTTGACGTTCAGCTGGTCTGGGTTTATCTTAAACTGCCGCTTCAGTGTATACAAGAGCTATGTGACAATGAGCAAGATTTTCTGAGACACTACAACTACTAATAATTAATTAATAAAGGCTATTTTCTTGTAGCCTACAACATAAAATATTTTAATCTAAATGTACAGTGTAAGACATGTAAAAAAAAGACAAGAAGCTAACAATGTCAAGATCAATATTTGTGTAGCCTGCCTGACACGGTATTTTCACAGACTACACGTCACGTCTCTGGCATATACTACAGTATTTAAAATAGCATATATGCATTAGTTATATTCTCAATTTAATTTACTTTAGGCCCCTTAGTGCCAATTGGGCATCGTTTAAATGCCACGGCCTACCTGAGCATTGTTTCTGACCATTTCCATCCCTTTATGGCCACCATGTACCCATCCTCTGATGGCTACTTCCAGCAGGATAATGCATCATGTCACAAAGCTCGAATCATTTCAAATTGGTTTCTTGAACATGACAATGAGTTCACTGTACTAAAATGGCCCCCACAGTCACCAGATCTCAACCCAATAGAGCATCTTTGGGATGTGGTGGAACGGGTGCTTCGTGCCCTGGATGTTCATCCCACAAATCTCCATCAACTGCAAGATGCTATCCTATCAATATGGGCCAACATTTCTAAAGAATGCTTTCAGCACCTTGTTGAATCAATGCCACGTAGAATTAAGGCAGTTCTGAAGGCGAAAGGGGGTCAAACACAGTATTAGTATGGTGTTCCTAATAATCCTTTAGGTGAGTGTATATATATATACACAGCGTATCACTGTCATGACAAGGGAGTTGTAATATTGAATATAACTTTACACAGATAAGGTTAGTTAGCGATTGTATATTTTAATTGTAAATGCATTGTTGTTACTGCAATTTTTTGTTTGGGGGTTGAAATTATTTTTGTGGAAATCAACATTATGCCACAAATACTGCAAATTTGTGTGCTTCAACCTGGAAAATTCCTTTAAATTATGACACATACTTTATGTGTGGGTTCTTCCATTGAACAGCTTTGTCAATATAATGTGCACCATTTATTTGTTTCATGATGCAAAATTAATAAAGAAAGAAAGAATCAATTGGGATAAAGTATCTTTAATTTGTAACCCTAACCCTTGATTATTAAAAAAAAAAAAAAGCTATTATTTAATGGTTATTTAATAAAAATAATAAAAAAAGGGGTTTGAGTTAATTTCCAGCCAACAAAAACTATATTGTGATATATTCTGTAACAATGATATAAAAATAGTTATACCATGTTATAAGATTTTGGTCATACCATCCCACCCTTACTATATACATATTTTGTCCCTGTCTCGGTTGCATAGCTTATTGTTTTACGTAACTGGACGTTCTAGCAGCTCTATTTGGCCAGAGGGAGGGTCGGATGAGGTCTTTGATGAGATTCCCTGCTGGGTGGGAGTTTGGGAGGGTAAACAAACACATGAGCTAACTGGCATAAACTTGTGCAGGGCTGACTTGATAGATAGAGGAAGGGACAGAAGGAAAGTAGCACCTTGGGGTAAAAAGCTTCTATCTGACCAAATTTGAGAACCACAGGAGAAGAGATGGTGGATAAAGAGACCAATTGATAGTTTAGACAAGTGCTTGAAGATCTGGGCTAGTAAAAAGAGTGCAGCCAACAAGGAGTGATCCAGTGGGTAGTTTACATTTTAAATCCAGATTTATTTATTGCATTTATTTATTTATTTTTTCTGAAGGGTTCGGATTAGAAATGCATGAATGCGCAATCAAAAAAAGTGAAATGGGTCAGGTCTAAGTTCGAGTAAATCATTAGGGGTCAATGCAGTCTTTCAAATACTAACTGCCCTCGTGGAGCATTACCCTGCTAATACACCTGCCATCAAGGTCTTTTCCACCTCAATCAATACACTCAGACATAATGAAACGTGCAATGCTGAATAATCAATCATGTTGCAGTGTCATCATTATGGTTTGCTGAGCATTCTTCTATGACACTTAGTTTTATTTAATCCAGTTTAAGTACTGTACTGTCAAATCCTCACAGCCACTCAGCAAATGAACCAATACCAATAGCTAGTATTTTCCAAATGAAAGGTACATCCTTTATAGGTTCTCAGTACATTGTGTGAATGTACAGCTTATAGGTATACTGTATGTTATATACTGTACTGTATATAGGCTATTTTGAAATACACAATAACTTTTTTTTTTATAATTTGCATTTCAAACTAGCCATTCATATGAGCTAAAAGGCACAGTGCTGTTATACAAAAGTTGAGATGGTACTCTAGATGTTTAGTCTTAATAAATGGCGCAGTAAAGCAACAAATTATAACACAACCTGTTAGAATCAATAATTTGTTTCTATTACTGATACTTGTATAAAGACTAAACATCTAGAATAAACGTTGTCTCTGCTTTTGTATTGTTTTGAAGCTGATTTTTCTTTTCAGCTCTTTTGAATGCCTTTGTTGAAATAATTGGATAGGATATAATTAGCAAAATACTAGATATTGGTATCTTATGTTTTCACCTAATAATCATATTGGTGACACTTTACATTAAGGTTCCAATTGTTAAAGGGTTAGTTCACCAAAAATGTAAATGATCACTTCTTTTACTCACCCTCATGACATCCCAGATGTGTATAGCTTTCTTTCATCTGCAGAACACAAACAAAGATGGAAGAATATTTCAGCTCTGTAGGTCTACTGTATACAGTGCAAGTGAGCCACAATTTTGAATATTCAAAATCCACATAAGTTAAACATAAAAGTACTCCAGATGACTCTTCTAAAGTGATATGGTATGTGTGCGTAAGAAACAAATAAATATTTAAGTCACTTTCACTTTCTCCTCCTGTTTTTGTAGATTCACATTCTTTGTGCATATCTCCCCTACTGGACAGGGAGGAGAATTTATGACAAAAAATGACATACATTTGTATCTGTTTCTCCCCCAGACCTATCATACCACTTCTGAATATATGGATACATCCACTGGAGTCTTACAGATTACTATTATGTTCCCTTACGTGGATTTGGCAGCTTCAAAATTTCGGCACCCATTCACTTGCATTGTATGGACCTACAGAGCTGAGATATTCTTCTAAAAATCTAAATTTTTGTTCTGCAGAAGACAGATTGTCATACACATCTGAAAAATGTCTTAATCTTAGTTCATGTTCATTTCAACATATACTAAAAAAAAAAAAAAAGTTGTATTTGTTAACTTTAGTTAGTGCACTATGAACTAACATGAACCCACAACAAACAACTGTGTTTTTAATAACATTAACAAAGAATAATACATTTATACATGTAAAAAAAAAAATATTGCTTATTGTTTGTTCATGACACCTATTGCATGTTAATGCATGGAACCAATTTGTAAAGTGTTACCATTTTATTGGTAGACAAAAATAATATAAAGGGGTAATAATGAAAGAATAAGAATTCAGCACACAAAAGCCTAATAAATGCCTTATAATGCAAAACCAGTCCAAAACGAATCACTTGCAAGCACAATTGTTATTTATTAATTACTTTTTAATTTCTGATCTCTAAAATAGTGTTACCACAGGACTACATCAATGTGCCAAGTTAAAACATTGCATTGCAGCTGTACAGCCTGCAGTTAAGCTACTGAACTGTATTACCTTGAGGATGATTTATTATTATATTATTGTGATTATTATCATTATTATTTCAAGTACTATTATTATTAACAGTGTTAAATCTAATCTAATTGCTTTTTTATGATTTCAAAGTAGTGCAACATTACAATTGAAATTATTGTAATTAGATTATAGTTACTTTCAACTAAGTTAATTACTTTTCAGTGCATTGCGTAGGTTGTTTATGTAGAATGCATCTAAAACATGAATTATGCTCATATGTACATCTGTTTGTTTTTCTGTGGCAGCTGAAGGCACAATGAAAATGAACAAGAAGGGAATATATACGTAGATATTTTGAATTTGTTGAGTGAAAACAAAATACATTTCTGTGAAAATTAATTGAAGTAACTTAACATTAATTAGTAATGTGATTACTTTTCCAATGGAATAATAAGTAATATAATTCAAATTGTATAGATGTATAGCCATTTGTAGTTGATTACTATTTTAGAGTAACTTACAAAACACAACATATTATTAAATACAATTATTGAACATTGATGTATTTTATCATAGAGCTGTTGTTGGCTGTGGCAGGGCGGAGGGCAGGGCCGGGTAGTGATTCTACACAACCGGTCCCTTATCAGGCTAATCAAGCCTCCGAGAGGGATAAAGGCTGACTGCAGAGGATTGTGCGGGAGAGAGAGATCGTTTACGGACATGTCCGTCATGTGTGTGTGTTTGTCTTTTGTTTAAGTTTATAATTAAAATATAATTTATATTTTCTTGCCTCCTCCTTTCCATCCTCCGCAGCCGCTGACCGCGAGGGGAGTAGGGGCTCCTAACCGACCGCCTGGAGCGGTCAGGGCCGCTGCCAGGGGCGGAGGATTCCCCTACCAGCCACTGAAACGCGGCGGGGTCTGAGACTGCTAACCGTGAGCGGGGAGGGCTGGCTGCCAACCACCTGGAGCGGGAGAACCGCTGCCAGGGGACCCTTTCTGTTCCCCAAGAACGTGGCGGGTGTTCCGTCTGCCAGGGCTGGAGGACTGCCTCCGATCCGCCCGGAGAGGAGCGGCTGTCATCCGTTAGAGGGTGGAGGAGTGGCCGAGGAACAAGCTACGGCGTATCAGAGAACTGGCGAGTAAGTGTTTTTTTTTTTTCATCTCTCTCTCCCCTCTCTCTCTCACTACCGCTCCGCGTTGGCCTTTTGCCTCTTGTTTAAATTTTAAAGTGTTTTTTTGGGAGGGGTACTACACTGTTACAGGAAGTACCCCCCCCCCCCATTTTTATTATTTCTGTTCCCCTTTTTTGTCCCCTCCCTCATCCAGGTGGACGGGGATGACCTGCCGGCAGACGGGGCTTTGGGCACGTCCTCCCGCAGGGAAAGGGGGATGTACATCATGCCGAGGCTCCCCTGCCTGAGAGAACGAGGGAGGAATGTACCAGGGTGGAGGGTGGGGCCGGGTCGTGATTCTACACACCCGGTCCCTTATCAGGCTAATCAAGCCTCTGAGAGTGAGAAAGGCTGACTGTGGAGGATTGTGCGTGAGAGAGAGATCATTTACGGACATGTCCGTCATGTGTTTGTGTTTGTCTTTTGTTTAAGTTTATAATTCAAATATAATGTATATTGTCATGCCGGTTCTTGCCTCCTCCTTTCCATTGAACTACATTACATAAGCATTTTATAAAAGTTAAAGGGGTTTAAGGCACTCCACTTCATTACTTTACTGATTAACCCATATTAAAATCGATTTAACTGTTCGGTCGACATTTTGGAAGTTGCTCAACAACAAAAAATTAAGAGATTAATAAACCAAACTTGATATTATTTATTTTCCTTTGTATTTAGCAGAAATACTTTGTATTTGAAAAGATGGTTCCCTTTCGCAGACACCGAGGAGATGGGAGCTGAGCAGCAGGCTGACCTTTGGGTGTCTCTGTCACTCTCCCCGGATATGGCTAAACGTTCTCCCATGGAGTTTACACACAGGCATTTGTGTCCTAGCCCTGAGGCCCGCACAGTAGTTTCCTTCGGTGCAGAGGACAAAGACGCCATGTCTATGGCGGCGTCGGATTCCTAAGATTTTGTCGCCAGCCAAGCTGAGGCCTTGCCTCCTAGCGGTAGGATTTCAAGGCCCTCTTTAGCTTATATGGAGTTGATGGAGGTTATTACACGAGCAGTGGAGAAACTGCATCTGGACTGGCTGGACGAAACTCTGTCGGTGGATCGTAAATTAATCTGTGACGACTGTTTCTTAGTGGGGCAATGTGCAACTATGCCTTGTAGGCTGCTCCCTTTTTTCCCGGACCTCCATCAGGAGATTTTGTAGTCCTGGGATCAAATATACTTGGACAGGATTACAAACCAATCTGCCTCAGAGGTTTCTAATACTTCTGACCATGGATATACTTTAGTCCCGGTGATGGAGGAGATGCTGGCGGCATATCTCTCTCCTTCTTCGGTGGCCACATGGAAGTCGAGGACTACACTTTCCTCGAAGCCTTCAGGTTTAATGGTTTCAGCTTTGCACACACTGGAAGTTTTGCAAGCCTACCAAGCCCATTTTATGAGAGATTTAGATGAGGGAGCTGGGCTGGATGCTGAGGCCATCATGAAACTACACAGAGCTTCGGATTTGGCGCTGAGAGCTATCAAACACATTGCTTGTGCTGTGGTTAGAATATGGCAGAATGTGGAGAGAAAAGCCCGCTACAACTCCGGTGCGCACACATTCAGCTTCTTTTGCAATGTCCCACCAAAGAGCTGCATAAGGTGCCGGACAAGAGTTTTGCACCCCTCAAAGGGATTGGGGTTTTCATACTTTAGGCATTTGGATGTTGGGCTGGCCCAATTTAAATTGCCAGCAGGACACCAGAAGTGAGCCTGACAGACTTGGGACAAAGGGCGAGCCCCCATTCAGTGAACGAAACTGAACAGTACAAACAAATTCATTTCTCTCCTGTTTACCATTCAGACAGTATCGGGATATGTTCGCTGTTGTACCCGTATCGAATGCAAAAAACAGCAAAATATGTTTCAGTTTTCCCCACAGTTTGCACTGGGGAGCGAGCATTAAAACAAAAATATTACAAAAATCCCAATTTTAGCCTCTGTCTCCGTGACCTAAGCTTTCGAGATATGCATAATCGAATTTTATGTTCATCAAGCACAAGTATACACAAAACACACAGTGAACATAAGCTCCACACATTGTCCCCCCATAAAGACTGCTGGGGTCGTTGTGGTGAACCAGTTTTCTCAAAAAAATATTCCCCCAATGTTATCACACTCTTCCCCATTCAAAATACTAGGGAAAATGTTTATTCTGTCAGCATACCTGCTGTAAATGAATTTCAGGATGCACAACATTTATGCCTGAATACAATAAAGGCAGAAACATAATTAAATCCCATTCAAACAGACATAGCAGTAGAGGCGCGAAGGCTTCCCTCCGCTGTACCACTGGTTGTGGGGCAGTCGCCAAAAATAAGCCAAGCATTCCATCTAGTTGTTACATGTCGCGCAATAGGCGAGAACCATGCATTAATTCCTCTGTCTGCCCATCTAGTGGCTTGGTAGCAGTTGCAGGGGTTTCAAACTATGTGCTTTGAACAATCGAGCATGGTTATGTAATTCAATTAAGTGGGCTCAGCCAGTATTCAGTGGGGTTATACTGACAGACGAGTATGGCAGGCAGACTGCTTTGTGACAATACATTTGAAGGATGCTTATTTCCATATTCAGATTGCAGCGAAGCATAGGCGTTATCTCAGATTTGCTTTTGGGGGCAAAGTGTACCAATTTTTCATCCTTCCATTCGGACTTGCACAGGCACCATGCACATTCACAAAATGCATGGATGCAGCTCTGACCTCCTAGAGGCTTCAAGGCATCTGCGTTTTGAATTATCTCGATGATTGGTTGGTTGGTGTAAGCTCACTCAGAGATTTTGGCTGCCCAACATCAAGATGTCGTTCTCAGCCATTTAAGCAATCTAGTTCTGCATGTAAACCTTGACAAAAGCATCCTGTTGCCAAGAAAGCAGACTCTGTTTCTAGGAGTGGAGCTTATCTCACAGGTGATACAGGTGCGCCTGTCTCCAGCTTGCGTTATGTCATTACACTGGTGTCTAGTAATGTTCAGAGTGGGACGTGTTCTCCCTGCAAGAACATTTCACAGGCTTTTGGGGCTCCACTCTCCATTGTCATTCCCCTGGGCATGTTGCATGCAAGACATTTTCAGTGCTGGATGAACTCCACAAAGGGACTTGAACCACTGACGCATGTGCTTCGTCCCTTCAGAGAGAAGTGTAGGTGCTACCAAACTCTGCTGCCATGGAAACGTCTGATGTTGGGTGTTCCGTTGGGACAGGTGTGTCACCGCAAGGTGATAACAACAGACGCTTCCTCCACGGGTTGGGATGCTGTTCACGAAGGTTGTCCAGCCTATGGAATCTGGATGGGCCAGCGGCAATATTTTCACATAAACTGGCTGGAGATGCTCATGATGCTGCATGCATTAAGAGTTTTCCTTCCGGAGATTCATGACAGCCATGTCCTCACCAAGTCAGACAATAGGACGGTGGTGCCCTACATCAATCACCAGGGAGGGGTGCACTCTCATGCCATGCTGAGGCTGGCACGACACATTCTTCTATGGGCACGGGACAATATAGAGTCTCTATGAGCCATACATGTTCTGTGCTGGTTGAAATTGGGGGCAGATCTCCTGTCCAGACAGGGTCTGATGCCCAGAGAGTCGACATTAAATCCTCCGATTATGGAATAAATCTGGAGAAGGTTCAGCAGAGCAGAATTGGACCTGTTCGCTGCAATCAAGACATTGCACTGTCCCCTCTGGTTTTCTCTCTTTTGCCCCCGGCACAACTGGGAATTGATACTCTAGCGCATCAGTGGCTGACTGCGTGTCTTTACGTGAGAACAGTCTGCTGCTCGCAGTTCTGCAAAGGGTTCAGGAGGATCGGGTTCTGCTTCTGTTAGTGGCTCCCTATTGGCCATCTCAAGTATGGTTTTCGACTCTGGTATCTCTCCTAGAAAAGGTGTCATGGGAGATAAACAGTCAGAGTGAGCATGTTGTGTCAGGCATGGGGCAGAATTTGGCTACCCCAGCCGGACTGGTGGAAGTTGAGGATATGGCCCCTCAATGGGGTGCTCTTTTGAATGATGGGTTATCCCATGGTGTGGTTTATGACATTCTAAATGCTAGAGTTCCATCAACAAGTAGGCTATATACAATATGTTTAAGTGCTGTATTTTTGCTCCTTGGTGTACAGCATGAAGCTAAATACCAGTTCTCTGCCATGTCAGTAAACTACTGGAATTTCTACAGGAGCATTTCAGGGCCTGGGGTTTACAAAACAACATTTAAAGTCTATGTTCCCGCTATAGTGGCTGAACATGCGCTTATCAATAGAATCGCTGTTGGTAGACATTCTCTTGTCTCTCGCTATATGTGCGGAGTATAGGCTTAGACTTGTATGTTCCGTCCACATTCCTTTAAGGGATTTATCTGTTGTTTTAGAGGCACACTTGGGTGTTCCATTCGAGCACTTGATAACAGTTACTGATACGTTTTTTTACTCTCAAGTCAGCACTGCTTGTGAAGTTGGCATCTTTAAGAAAGTTCTGCCCTGTCGGTCAATCCTTTGTGTATTGATTTAGCACCAGGGTATTCAAAGGTTGTGTTAAGACCTCGTTTGGGCTATTTGCCCAATGTTATTTCTATGTTGTTTCGCTCGAAGACCATTCATTTCCAGGATTTCCTTCCTTCCCCATTTGAGCTGGAGGAGCATGAAATATGTCATATGCTTTGCCATAGTGGCGTAAGTCAGAACAGTTGTTTTTGTGCTTTGGTGGCCGGAACAGAGGTGTTTTGGTGCTCAAGCAAAGACTGTCTCGTTGGCTTATTGATGCAATTTTGAGTGCTTACGAAGCATGCAGTTTACCTTCGCCTTTGGGTATTCAAGCTGATTCTACAAGGAGCATGGCATCCTCATGGGCTTTGGCTAGAGGTTCGTCCTTAGAGGACATTTGAATGGCGGCAGGGTGCTCCTCTCCGCATACATTTATTCAATTTTATAAATAGGACAAGGAATTCACTCCTGCTTCCCAGGTTCACTCTGTTGGAACAGGAGTAAGTTCTGAATTATTTTTAATTAAGACAATTTAGCTCACTTGTGTGCCACTATACAGTATGCTTGCCACACGGGCTTAGGCAGTTACCAGCTTCTGTTGGTGTGGTGTGAATGTATTCATTCCCACAGCAATCATACACAGATCGAGTTCTCTGAAAGATAACGTCTTGGTTACTAATTGTGGCAGGGCGGAGGGCGGGCCGGGTTGTGATTATTCACACCCGGTCCCTTATCAGGCTAATCAAGCCTCCGAGAGGGATAAACGCCGATGACAGACGGTGGTGCGACGAGAGAGAGATAGTTTACGGACATGTCCGTCATGTGTGTCTTTAGTTTAAGTTTATTATTAAAATATTATTTATATTGTCAAGCCGGTTCTCGCCTCCTCCTTTCCATTGATCCCTTTACACTAATGTAACATTGGTTCCCTTAGCGTAACGAGATGATGCATAGGTGGTCATACTCTCTAGCAACTGCATAGGCTTGAGATCTGACTCGTTGGCGCGAAATCAAGAGCTGTTTTGGAGCCGGTAGCGTAGCTTCCTTGGGAGCATCGCTTAAGCACCATCAGCCAATAAATTGGAGTGATTGTATAAGGGCTTCAGATCATGCAACACTCGGATGGTGTACCACAGCGATGCACAGCATCTCATTCCCCTCAGGGAACCTAGGTTACATACTGTATGTAACCAAGACAATTTAATGAGTATCTGGAGCTAGTGCAGGACACTGCCTGAGTGATGCTCACAAAGATAGATGCAGCAAAATAAAATAAATGAATAAAAACTGCTGATAACCACATTAAATTAACATATTTAAGAAGCTTCTTACATTTTGTACACAAATATAAACAGAAGAAATGAGAAAAAAAATAATGAAGAATAAGTTTTCCATGTGCAGACATATTCTGAACAGATTAATAAGTATTTAAACCTCTTTGGAGATAAAGGCTAAACCAAGCAGTTACCTTCATTGATATGGATGTAAATATGGTCAGCTTTAAGAGACGGACAAGCTCCGCTATAAAATCATCACTTCTCTGGTCAGGAATTCAATATCGTGCTCTGGTTGGTTTATGGATCCTCACATGTGAATTGTGTGAAACATTTGATGTTTATGTATTAACAGGCCATTTAAAAAGTGGAAAATGTGTTTGATGTAGTATCTTGGTTAACATTACTCATGACAAGATTTGATTTGTGAGACACGCACAATTAAAGTAAACTGAATCTGAGTTGAGACCGAAGTCATCCGATGAACTTGAAATCACACTGTGAGCATTTTCATTCATAAGGTTTACACTAGTAATATTGGCTTCACAGACTATTCATTATTTTGTCATTTTCACTGTTTATTTAAAATATTGCTTAATACCTGTGCTCATTGGATGATCAGTCTTCCGAATATCTTTCTATATTTCGGATTAATTTGTTATTCCTTTTGGAGTCATTATTCGTGCCTTTTCAAATAAGGAATTCGGCTTCGGGCACATGCCTATTTCCGAATAAGCCCACTGAGCAAATAAGCCATTGAACCTCATGTTAAATTTTTTTAACTCAATACATAGTCAATTCTACATACTGGATCTATTTTCATTGCAGGGAGAGAATTAATAGACAGAGACCAATGTGATTAAAGCTTGCAGGATTCAAAAATTTAATATTTAATTAACTGGTATTTATATTTGACTTCTAAATATATATATAAAAAATAAGATAAAATGTAGGCGTTTGTTTAGTAAAATATGAGGTATTTATATAAAAAAAAAACATAGTGGGCTTATTAAGAAAACATGTGGGCTTAAATGGTTCACAGCTTCTTTATAAGCCCATTCCAGACGTCCCATGTTTACAGTTAAATAAAGTAACTACATTTTGTCAAAACAAAACATGAGTGTTCAGATGAGAGATTCATCTTTAATTTAATACTCATTTTAGTGGAAAGCTGTTAACATTTCTGTAAGAAAACATGTAAAACTTTGATTTGGGTGGGCTTAATTGGGTCACTTCCCCTATTTATCTCAACACGAACATTAGAGAGCTGAAATACCGTAATTTATGTACGTTGAGTCAGTTTTTGGTCTGATCGGTGTTACAACATGTCTCCTAAAGGTTACTCAGGTTAAAAGGTATTTGATCAAAATCAAAAGATTTCCAACCCCTTTTCCCAGGGTTGCTTTGGTCTGGTGGGAATAGAGAGGGGAATAAAATAGCCTCTATCATTCTGCCTCTCTCTCTCTCTCTCTCTCTCATTCTCTCTTTCATGTGTTGTGTGATGGAGGAGAAAAAAAGGGCCTTGAGCTAGCCAAAAAAAAAAACAAAAAAAAAAACAACAACAAAAATAAGTAAATAAAAAAGCTTGCCACTGTTTATCAAGCCACAGAATATCCAATTAGCCCATGGCCTGCCTCCCAACCCTATTAACCTGCTCAGCTGTGAGAGCACTCAACAGCACTGCCAATATCTCATTTCTCCTGCCACTGATAAGATCGGCTCAAGATATTCAATGGGTTTCACTTCAGTTCAATCACACAGATGCAGAGTCTTAACCAGCACTGTCTATGGGGTCTGGGACACCTCTCTGGGTCTCTTTCTTACTCATTCTTACTTTTTGTCTTTCCAACATCCATTTTGCTCTCCCTCACGTTCTTCCACACGAATGACACCCTCCCCCAATAAAAAAAGAGAGAGATCAAGATAGTAAAAAAAAAAGAAAAAAAGCCAGACAGGACAGTAAGTTTGCGGGTGACGGCTTGTTTCCAGCAGACAGAGATCAGGCGGTGGCAGCGTCTGACAGGAGGGAAACTGATTTTCCTTATCACGGCCTGCCCACAAAGGGCCAGGCCAGGCCCGCGTGATTAGCATTCCTTGGTGGAGATGTGTCAGCGGCGCTTCTATCACACAGACAGATTGAGTCTTTCAGTCAGACTGGCCATTGACTGACACATGGCCCGGCCAGGAGGACAACATTGTTATTTGAGTTCAGAAATCAATTTGTATCAAATGTACACTGTAATTTATTTGTTGGCTTTGAAGGAAACCTGGCTAAGATAAATGGAAATGGACTGTTTTCTTCTTCTCTCGGACGGAGCGGAGCAGATAAAGTTCTTGTGAAACCTATGATAGTTCCAGTCAGAGCAAAAGTGACAAAACATGTTAAAAGTTGCGCAGTGATCTCTAAATCTCAAAAAGAACACCTTGTTGGACATGATAGAACATTTCTACCTTCTCCCTCCCCACTGTCACGGCAGTGCTGACATGCAGCTTTAGTATTTTTTTTTTTTTTCCTGACATTTCCTTTATCGGCCTCATCTCACAGCGAGAGATGTTTGTAGCTGTTTTTATATTTTCAACTTCTTCCCCAGCAAGCCTCCGAGCTCACAGATCAAGATGTACTTTTAGGATTAAAAAGATTAATTTCAGCCTCTCATGTATGAAGCCTCTGAAACAATATTCATGCATTGTGATATGTTTTTGAGATGGTCGCATCATGTGATTATAAATAGGAATCTATCCATTTATTTGGAATTGGAAGAGAACATACTACAGAAGTATTGACATATTATATCACAAGTGATAGTGTTTAAATGTTTTATTCTGAAATTAATATTTTATTTAATATGTTCCAAATTAAGAAGTTGTTGAGTTAAGGAGTTAATGTCTGGTGCATTGATGTTAATTCAAATGAACTGGTGAGTCGGCTGCAGGCCGTGTGCCGTAGGTAATTACAGCAGTGCTGATGTAGGGTCATATAGCACGATTGCGAGTGTGATATTGCTTATATACAACAGTTCAATAAACAAGTAAAAACTGAGTATGGTCATAAAAACGCATTTGTGCATGGAACTACTTTCTTACGTGACGAATCAGAATCTGCTGTTGCTGATAAATGATGCGTCCAAGCTTCCATTAGTAATTCAAAATGTCACTTCAGAAATCACGGCTTGTGCTGTTTCTAACAAGTTATTGGATAAACAAGGATAGACAGATGGATGTGTGTGTGTGTGTGTGTGTGTGTGTGTGTGTGTGTGTGTGTGTGAGAGAGAGAGAGAGAGAGAGATGGAGCGTGTGTGATGTATGTAAACAATGACTAACGGATTCACTTTACGTCATCATCTGGCTCATATTACACACAAAAAACATCTTTTGTCACCACCTGCTGGCTAACATATGTGATTTCAAAAATAAAGCCAGTGACTCCTAACAAATACACTTTAGTTTAGAACAGCACGAACACAAGCGGAGTGATACACACAGTGAAGCGTCTGAGTGCTGATGATGTCACACCATCACTGCTCATGGAACATCTCTCGTCCAATCAGATTCCAGAACCGGAACTATCTGTGATATATATATAATTTTTTAATATTTAAAGATAACTATGTATAATTATTTCATCATTATATATTGAATTATTGTAATATGAGGGGCTTTCTCAGCAAATAGTTGTATATGCGATTAATCGCGATTAATTAATCGGGACATCATATAATAATTCAATAAAAAAAAAATATCGATTGACAGCCCTAAAATATATATATATATATATATATATATATATATATATATATATATATATATATATATATATATATTTAACACTAATAACTTTAACACTTTAGTCTAGAATAAAAAATAAATTCAGTAAATATTATAAAGCATTGATTTTCTGATTTGCTTTTAATGTAATCCATTATATATGCAAATCTAATCCACACAAATAGAATCCACTCTTTAATTTGTTCTATCATAAACATCAGCTGAAGGGACAAGCTCGTACAGCATAATCTAATAAAATATGGAAAAACACACAGCTATGTAAATGTGCAACTATTAGCTCCTTGTGACCAGGCAACGTGATCTCATTCATTCGTATTTGTATGTACATTGTGACTTTAGCACATGTACATTTTTGTACATTTCCCACATTTTGGCACAGAAATGTACATTGTCAACATATTGACAGCACCTATGAATTCAAGATATAATTGAATCCTTTGGATTTCCTAGAATACTAAATTCATGGAATCCAAAGATTGACATTATTATTTATTGAAATGAAATACATTTTATTTAATCAATTGTAATATATGTATATTTTTTAAGAATAGATCACTCAAAAATGAAAATTATGTAATAATTTACTCACTCTTATGTCGTTTCAAACCCTTATGACTTTCTTTCTTATGCAGAACATAAAAGGATATGTCTTTTGAATTCAATGGCAGAGACTTTAAAGCTTTAAAAGTAGTCCAAGCAACTCATGGATCATATTCCAAGTCATAAGAAGTCATAATATTTGGTGATGTAATATTATTTTCAGTTTAAATCTTGACGTCTGTTGCACGTTTATGAGCACTATAAAAGAAGCTTGTTCACAGTGACAATTATCACTAAACAATGATTCAGCAATGATTCCACCAATTTCAGCCTTGAATGGTCTTTAGAGGATTTGTACATCTCTAAAGATAACCAATACATTGAGTTTGTACGTTTCGGTTCCTATTCATATGTAATGTACATGCACATTTTATGCATAAGTATTTAAATGAGCTCTCTGTAGTCCATTGGTCTGGATGAGTCTGGCTGAAATGCACCTGATCAGCATCTCTTGTCCTAAAAATCAGATGTATAAAGACATTCAATCCTATTAGAACCAAAAGATCGAGAAAAACAGGTGGTTATCAAAAACACATTAAATATATGCTGAGCCTCTGGCTTGACACTGGAGTCCAAATGTAGATATGCAGATGTCCTCAAAAGGATGGACGAATAGTAGTGTGGTGCACTTGACCTAATAATTGCTCAAGAAATCCCACAAATGTCTCATAATTTCATCCAGTTTTGTATAAAAATATCTGAACACTTGCCAGTTCGATCTTAACCCTTAAAAGCATTGGGTCTTTAACGAGTATTGTCCAAATGTTTTGGACTCTTTAGAATTCATCAACCTTTCTCTTATGAAAAGTGTCAATTTAAAACAAAAATCAAAAAGAAAAGTTTTTTTTTAAATATTTGTTTCAATTACTAAATGTACAGAGGGTCTTTAGTGACCTGAGATATGTAATAGTGTTGCATTATATGTTTGTGATTTTTTTATATTTGATAATATTTTTATGATTATTTAATGTCTATAGTTTACTATCATAGGATATCCATTTCTTTGGTATTAATTGCAATTAATCGATATATATATATAAATATTTGCTGAGAAAGCCCCTCAAATAACTATGATTCAATAAATAATGACGATTAAATAATCATGAAAAGTTATATTTAAATAATTACAACTATAATATACCTGTTTATTATAAATATAATTCAAATAGTTAAAATGCATTACATTATTGTGGCAGACAGGTAAAGCATTGATCAGACAATAAAAACGTGGCTTTAGTAGACAATATATTGTTTATTTCCGTACCACTGTGCGTAAGCCTGTCTTCAGTACAGTAATCTATTTTGCGATGGAATTTGTCAATCTGTCTGAGATAGATTTATTATAAGGCCTTTTCTTAAGACACATCAATCTACACGTTTCAGACAGACGCTGTTGGGTCGTCTCACTTTGGTTGCGTCACATTATAAACATCATTTTTAGGTTAAAATATACAGTATACTATTATTTTCACATCATCCTGAAAATTTACACTCTTCCATTTGTGATGGATATACATGTCAGGTTGCCTAAAATCCATGGTATAATAATAGTATAATATAATAATCAAGTGATTTTAATAAATGTCAAAAACGCCTACGAAGGCGGCTCCCCGATCAGCCACCGGAGATCTGATTCACCTGAATTCTAATTACCTCCGCACCCACATACCGGGCTTAATTAATCCACAGCTGTTCACCATTCATCTCCCTCTATTTAAGCTACACGCAGTTACACACTCACTGCGAAGTCTTGTTTGTTCCGGCTACACTACTGAGCGGTCTAGTTTACATTCTTCATTGCTGATCTGTTCACCGACCTCGCTTTCCCTCCTGACCACGATTGACTGCTACCTGCCTACCCGAATTCTCGTCTGCCTCTCCGTATTGCTGTCTTCTGCCTGCCCCGACATTCTGCCTGCCTCACCACGCTCTCAGCCTGCCTACTATTGCCCTGTTCACCCATTGCTTGACCATTGCCCGTTCGCATCTGTGTGTTCAATAAAAACTGCTTATGGATCCCAACTTACCTGAGTCCTTGTTACAATAAATATATTACTTTAAATTGATCTTATATTTAACTATTAATTTATTCTGACTTTATATTGTTAAGGTTTCCTTATCAAGCTACAATGCTTAGATAGTACTGAATACCTTGTTACACCATCCTCTCTAGTTCATGCTAAATATGACCTCACAATCTGACTATTTAACTTTGTAGCTATTTTAATTAGATTAGATTAAAAATATATTGTAATATAAATAGATCAGGAATTGCCTGTACAATAAGCACTTTATTTTGGACACAGAGTTACAGATGTCTGAATACCCATAGTCATAAATTAATTCCTGCACAATAGCTCGTGCTATGCATATTCTGCTGGAAAACATCCATAGACATGAAATCAATAAACATCAGCATGATAACAGTGGCTGAATTTCTCATTTTGATATGATGGCAGCAGATGATAGTGACTGGCAGGGCATTTATGTCAGCTCCAGATCATTGGGTGAATATCCAAAGTGTGTCAGGTTACGTCCTGCAGACACTCTGACTGCCAATTTTTAATATTTTTATTTTCCTTTATCACAAAAAATAGCCTATTCGGTTATATTTCTCACAAAAAGCACCATGGTAATACACTTGTTTATTTATTTTCAGACATGGTATGTGAAAACCTCAAGTTTATAATATGTGTCATAGTAAAAACATGGTATTTATTGAAGTATCTTGGAGTACCATGATAGTATCATGAAATATAAACATGATCAATCATTCAGTACCATGGTATTACCCTTGTAACGTGGTACACAGTACGAAGGCGCGGTGAGAAAGTGTGAGTGCGAGGCGATCGATTGTGTTCTGCGAATGCTACAGGGTCCTTGAATAACGTATATCATGTGAGTAAGGGCAGCCAGCGGAGTTTCTGGTGCCCCTCTAAGGTATGATGGTGCCCCCCTAGGGAGTTGGTGCCCCATGCAGACTGCGTAATATGCGTATAGGGAGCTGCAGGTTCTCTGGTAGCCTAATAGTATTTTTCTGAAAGTCTTTAGTCTAATGGCTTATTAGTTTCAACAAAACCAATCTGGTAGCTCCTTCAATTTATGTCAATATTTTATAAAAGATTAATTGAATTTATATCACTTAAGCGATGCGACCGCTCCCATTATAATTAAGAAATCTGTATACACTAGTGGTGCGCAATGTCGGAAATGTGGTAGCAATCGAGAATTATACTTTTGATGATCTTACAACACAATACATGGAGTGGACTGTTTATCAGTCTTGTTATTCGCCTGAGGTAACAGTACTTCGATGTTCTGGGGTGAATTCAAAGCTGTATTTTTTGCGGCTCTGCTGTGGAAGGAGATGGTACTCGAAAGCTTGTTCAAAACGAAAGTTAGACAATCTTTTTCTCGAAGGGCCCTTCCACAAGATTGTTAGCGAAGGGTACATTTATACATTAATGGCATGTTTCCTTCAGAGTACCCACTTCAAGGGCTCTGGAGTTCAGAGAGAGTATAGTGCATAGGGTGGATCACTTGCAATTTGAATCCGTCCCCGATCTGCTGTAGCACACAGAGCAATTTATTGTTTTATATTGAATAAAACAAACCTGCCAGCTTTATAAAGACCAATGTTTGTCCCGAGTCATTTTATAGCATGCTTCACCATATCTCTAAAAAATGCATGATTCAAATAAATGAAAACAGAAGTCATATCACAGTTTTTTTTATGTTTGAGTACACTGAGTAGAATAACAGTACTGTCTCCAGTAATTTACTGTGATTGTTAAGTAAATGTGCTCCATCTGGCTTTTGCACTGCCGCTATAATCACTAAACGTTGACTATAGCATTTGATCAGCTGGGAAACTCTTTCTATATGACCTTTTGTACCTTCTATTCATAGCTGGATGAGCTCTGTGCCATATTAAAAGCACAGTGATCCCATTCCTGCTCAGATCTCAAATGTCTTTGTGGGAAATAAATATTGAGCACAGCTCAGCCTGTAACGTGTGCCACAAATCTCTGGACGCTCTTACAGTCCAATTTAAATTCATGGAGACCGAACTTAACAAAAAACCCATTATCTCTCATCATTATTGAATCTAGTACTTGTATTCATGTAAAATATAATACACACTGGCCCATATTATAAGTGTCATAAATCAACATAACTTGTTTAAGAGTCCCTATAAATTTTTCACTGCTGGGACTAAAGAACCATAGCATACATATCTTGACAATATGGGAACATGGTCACAAAATCAAATCGCCACACAGTATAATGTAGTGGTGACTTGTCTTATTTTGTCAGGTACATGTGGTTGCTTTAGTGAGATGACTCTTAAATGCTACACTAACTCTTGAAACTGAGCTAGAGAATTTATCCTGGCCTGAATGCAATTGCAAAACACATTACAAGTGACTATTAATTGGAAAATAGGTTTACTGCTTAGGATATAGACAAAAACAAGGAAATTAATATGGCAAATGGAAATGTCAGACTGGAGTGTCAATGAATTCGGGCTTGAGTTTATTGGCGCTAGCTGGATAGATACAGTATGTTTAGGGGCGTGTTAAAATGTTTTATGTTAAATCTTGTTCAGCATGGCGCTAAACACCAATCAGGTCTTTCCTGTTATGCAGAACATTAGAATAATAGAATACCTAACTGGATAGAAGTAAAGAGCTAGATTTAGCCAGTGAGGGACTGAAAATCAGAGTTTGGATTATGATAGTTAAGCTGTGTCTTAATTTGCGTACTGTCAAGTGTATATACTGATGTCCTTCTCTGCTGTTAATAAAGTTTGTTCTTCAGGTGAGTAGTAAAAATACATTCCTGTAAATACTTCATATGAGAACAAGGGCATTGACCCTCCTTACAAAAAGAGTTTCCGCAAACTTGCTGCAAATTTCCCACTCGTTATTTTCAAATGCATATGAGCTTTCCTGCAAACACTTCATTGTCGCCAGAGGTTTACAGCAGATTCCCCAGTACCGGTGAAGTGCTGCAAACTTCTGGCAAACATTTGCGGCAAATAGTAAGCTCATTCACATGTAAAAATATTGAATGGTGAATTTGCGGCAAGTTTGCAGCAAGCTTGCTAGAACTATGTATAGTGTGGCTAGTATGGTGTCGGGGTCCTGACTTCATGTCTGGTTTAGTTTCGGTCTGTGTTAGCATTCGGACACTCATGCTCCATGTCTGTCTGTTCTTGACCTGGGTGGATCGTGCTTCTATCATCTTGGCAGCATGCACTCACATCAATAGTTTAGGTCCGTCTCTCACAAAAATGGATTTGCCTCGCATCGTGCTCACGTTGGTCACCCGGCTCGCGAACTGTCTTCATGTTGTGCTGAGGTTCGGTCACTTCGGTCTAAGGTGTCGGGTGTGTGTGTGGCCGAACTCTCACACAGGTGTCCTGTCTTGTTTTTGTCAGCTGTTGGGTGCATCGCGTGGCTTTGTTTTGTTTCTGTATTGTCGCATGTCTCTCTGTCTTACATCATACCCCACCTCTTTGATTGCCCATTATTAATTATTAGTCACACCTGACCTGTATTGTTAACCTGTTGATTTCTCTACCAAATTTAGTGTGTCCTGTCCAGTGCCAATTTGTCTTGTTTGTATTCTAGTTGGTCCTGATTGTTGGTCTTGTTCCAGTCAGTCCTGTTCCCCATCCAGTCGGTCCTGTGTGTTTGCCTCGATATCCAGTAGAGCACATTTCCGTTTCCCTCTGCCTCAGCCTGGACACCTTTTTCCCCTACGAGGTAGTTTATGTTTGTTTTCCCCCTTATGGGAGTTTTTTCCCTTTATTTTATTATTTAATAAATGCCTGCTTTTTGAACTCTGCGATTGGGTCCTGCCTCTGCATTCGTTGACACAATGAACAGCTTTCTTGGTACATATAGCACTTACAGTTGAAAAGAGCTGCCCGATTCTGGTTTCTCTACGTTGGGTCATCCAGGTGTTTCTTGCCTACTGTTTTATGAATCCTGGGGTTTCGGACATATTACTCAATTGACATACTGCTTTTGGCATACTATACAGTATAGATGGGAAATATGCATATTTGGACTTGGGGTTAGTTTATACAGAGTCTAAATTAAATATGGCAACATGTCAATAACATCAAAATTCAATGGGTCTTGTGATGTCTCATGACCTCAGGGCATTTGGTGACAAGACATGCAAGAATCAAGGACATCTGATATGAAGTATGATACGCCATATTTGATTTGGGCTCTGCATACATGAGCTGATCATTGATTTGATTTGAACTTGAAAATGACAATTTATAATGACACATTTTTGGGGGTGCTATCCACTACTATTGCATGGAAATCAGTGATCATGACGTTTTTCCAAATATATCCTTTTGTGTTCTGCAGAAGAAAGAAGTTCATACAGGTTTGGAATGAGATGAGGGTAATAATGGCAGATTTTGTATTTTTTTATAGGGTGAAATATTCCTTTAATTAATGTTATGTTTAAATAAAGGTGTTGATGTCAATTAGTCAGCCAGATCAATGCTACAATCAAACTGCAATACTTTAGTATGATTTTGAAGAATTGTATTAATATACGGCATTTCCTGAAGAGACAAATACTTTCATTGTGTTGGTGTGAATAGTCACAGGTGCAGATGGGAAAATAAGCTGTTTTAGCTCTTCATTATAAACACAATCCCACAGAATCTCAAGGGTGGAATAAGACAAGGCTCCATTAAGTAATTAAGTCACGGCAGGATGGAGATCACTTAGGACTAGAGCTGAGAATTACTTGTGTCATATGAGACAGGGTAATACTGTGATGTAGTCATGCCTATAGTGGCATATCTTTTGTGATCTCAGGCAATATTCACCAGATTCAGACTTGTGATAATTAATAATAAATACAATTCCTTACATTTATATAGCACTTTTCTAGGCACTCAAAGCACTTTACATAGTATAGGAGGAATCTTCTCAACCACCACCAGTGTGCAGCATCCACCTGGATGATGCAACGGCAACCATAGTGCACCAGTACATTTACCACACACCAGATATTGTTTGAGAGGAGAGAGTAGAGTTATAGAGCCATTTAAATGATGGGGATTATTATGAGGCTGTGATTGAGAAGGGCCAATGGGGGAATTTGGCCAGGACACCAGGGTTACACCCCTACTCTTAACAAGAAGCATTCTGGAAACCACAGAGTGTCAGGACCTCGGTTTAACATCTCATTCGAAAGATGGTGCCTTTTTACAGTATAGTGCCCTGTCACTATACTGGGACATTAGGATCAACACAGAACACAGGGTGAGCACCCTCAGCTGGCCTCCCTTACACCTCTTCCAGCAGCAAACTTAGTTTTCCCCAAGAGGTCTCCCATCCAGGTACTGGCCAGGCACAACCCTGCTTAGCTAGTGGGCAATCAGGCAAGAGCTGATGAAATGGCTGCTGGCAGATAGCACTGGCTAGCTGTTTGATTGTCAGCTAATTACACAAACAAGTGCAACATTTTGTCCTCTACCAATGCACAAATGCAAAGTTGTTTATTTGAACAATACAGCGCATGTTTTTATGTCTCGCCAAATGTTATATATGTATGATTTTACATTTCAGTAAATACTATGTGTAATATCTGTTGCTATGTTCGAAATAGTATGTAACACTACTCTGAGTATTGCTGCCAAATGTAGGCCGATATAATTCTTTCATCAATTGTGTGGGGAATGCTTTAATGTTAAAGCTAACTGGTAAAATCTTGCCTTGATTATCAACAACCATAAAGGGCAAGGGATAGATTATTCCACCAACTCTGACTTGCCATTGTTTACTAGGGACGCACCGATCCGATACCTGGATCGGTATCCGCTACGATACTGACATTTTTAGATGGATTGGGTACTGGTCCGACATGCCCGATATTGTGTGTTAGTCATGTTCTTTACTGTCAAGCTCCAAAACTGACATAAAACAACCATAAAAGCACAATTAATGCAGTCCATATGACTTGTACATTTTATTTAAAGTCACCCGAAGACATGCAATAGCTTTATGAATCGCAAAAGGCTGTGTTTAATAAGTAAATATACACAGGTAGTATGCATGTGCAGCACGTTAGTGAATGGCACTGATCTGTTGACACACAAACATAATGCGCAGGTTGGTGAGGCGGTTGCAGCTATTTCCAGCCTTCAGAGCTTGTGGCTATTCATATGTGAGTTATGTGATTCATAATTGCTACTTACCAATAACATCTCAAATGTAAATGCTCAATAGTTCGGTTCATTTATAATATGCATTTAGAATGGCACCGGAGGAGCATTTTACCAGAATTTAAATAAGAAGCTAATTAAACTACTGTGAAGTAGCCCAACATACAGACACTTACAGTACTTCCTGGCGTGTTAGGATCATCAAAATAAAAGTGCGAGGGTTTTAAAGTTCAGGGTTTACAACCACTAATATATATACATTGGGATGTTTGGGCATAGCAATATGGCAGCGCAGTGGCTTCACTTATATGACATCATGAGAAATCCAGTTTTATACATATAGCCACTGCGCTGCCATATTGCTATGAGCACACATCCCAATGTCTTTATTGACTTAATAGGAAATCATCTAATTTCAGTGAGGAAACATTAGTCATTCAATCACCGATTTTGTATCTGAAATCTGCATGTACATCCCTACAACACAAACATCCTACACAATTATTTATTTATTTAAATTCTGGAATTTTCCCTGTTTCTTGAAAGCCCAAATTAGTTATGTGTATCTATATCAAACAGTTTCCACCTCTCACAAACCTCATCAGCAAACAGATTAGCTGAATGTAACATGTTCACTGAAACTGAGGTAAGATACAAACTTATTCAGACATATTTATTGTGATCATCAACGTGTTTGTTCAGAGTTATTTGTTTTATGTTTTTATCAAAAAGTGGCCTCTTGAATAAAAGCGCACGCTCTCTCTCCCTCTATAACACGAGCAGCGGGCACTAAGATTGAGGGAGACATGCAAAGCAAAGTTGGTTAAAATTCATCTGAGATGAGTTGAAATGCTGGATTTAAATGTCTGATAAACATGTATTAATGACATGTATCCATGTATGACTACAGAGATCACATCACGATGAAAACAAGCAAATAAGAATTTAAGGCGATTTCGAAATCCCGGTTTTACTTTTTTAAAGTCCCATTCGGGGGTAAGGATGTGTTGTCACTATAAACAAGCAGATATTACAACTTTTCCTTCTTGCATTACAATTTGTGGACAGTTTTCCAGCTTCTTTGGTGATTGTTGTGCTGCACAGATAGACTGAGCACCAGGGCAGGTAAATGTTCTGACATCGCGATCACCACATATCTTCTCCCTCATAACAAATATTACCCATAACAAGCTAATTAAACATTAAGCATGATTGTCACTAGAGGGCAAAATGGAACAGTCGTATCCACAGGTCGGAAATGGTGAAATGGGGTGTTTTCGCCATGAGTCAGTCATTGGTGCTGTATGAAAGTTTGGGCATACTAAGATGGCTACTCGAATACTTCCGGTGGCTTCAACTCCTAATGGCATTTTACCATTGTGTGAGCAATCCAGTTATGTATATATATAAAATGGTGTGAACAACTAAAATATATTACTTTTGTATTTAAAAAATCTAAAAATCAATAATAATAATAATAATAAATTATTATAATCATTTTTGTTGGTTTACAAATTAGAACAATATTTAAGTCTTACAACTAAATTGAACAAAAAAGAGATCTGAATCCTTTGATGGCCCGATACAAGTTAAAAAAAAACATTTAAAAAGCATTCGGGGTGGAAGAGAAAAATTGGTATCGGTACATCTCTAATTTTTACTCTCACTATCTCTAGCTGCGGCTAGATTGTTGACAGGTTCGTGGAAACGGGACCATATTAATCCCATTTTGTTTTCTTTACATTGGCTGCCGGTCCGTTATAGGATTGATTTTAAAATTGTATTGATTTTTTTTTAATTTTTAAATGGCCTTGCACCATTTCATATTTCAGATTTGCTACAATTTTACTCACCGTCCAGATCACTTAGGTCCTCTGTCCAGAAATTGTTGATAGTTCCTAGGTCTAGACGTGAATTATGGAGGGACCAAAGCTCTGGAACAGTTTGCCTTTGCTCATTAGAATTGCCTCCACACTGGTGTCATTTAAAGCTCTATTAAAAACACATTTTTCCCCCCTGGCTTTTTTATCGAACCCTGTTTAATGACATGTTGAAATCTTGTTGTTTTATGTTGAGTAGTTAGACGTCTGTGTTGCATAATATTGGTGTGTACTGTATGTTTTGATTTTTGCATATTTTATAAGAATTGTACAGCACATTGGTCAACTAATTGTTGTTTTTAATTGTGATTTATAAACCTATTGAAACATTATGCAACATAAATCTTACAGATATGCAAAACATTATCTGTTTATGATAAGGCAAATCTTTGAAATGACAATGCTAATCAAAGACTGGGTTGTTCAGTTGATACATGCCACAGTTCTCTTCAGACCGTGCACAGATGACAGAGAGGTGAGAGACAGAGATTTGCAAAAACCTACCAGCTTCACCTGTGTGTCCATGCTATTATTCATAAAATAACCTACAATCCTATTCTAGCTTCTACCTCCCTGGTTAAAACATAGGGCTCCATCCTAAATTGCTGTGTGCCAAACCCATGCCTGAACGGAATCATTTTAAGTGTTAACATTCCAGGGAGATTCAGCCTTACAGGTGTAGAAAGGTTCATTTATATTTGTTTTCCCACCTACTTCTACATTCTTATGGATTGTTTGTGAGAACAGACCTGTTATTGTCGGAGCTATAATTCCTCTGAAAAACATCAGACATCACAAGTGGTGAAGTTTGTTCTTTGCTACATGGGAGCCAAACATTTGTTTCAGTGTCAGCCCAAATTTCATTGCATACCCATTGGGATGCACTTGGTAAAGAGTTTAAAACTTTGTGCATAACTGTCCCCTTCAACATGTCACTCTTTTTTTGTGCTTTGGGTTTCCTTGGAATTTTTGGACAAAAGGTGGTCGTGCGCATTGAAATACTCCCGGGCCGGCTGGGGTCATGTAGCCTGATACTGAATTTCCCTTGCCTTTGTGAAATCTTAATTGTCTGTCATTTTTGTCTGCAGACCCGGCTATGGTCGGCCAAAGTAAGACCTATAGAGACATGAGTTGGAGCAGTACCCACACTTTCATCAAGGGATCATTTTCCAACCCTCACGTTGGGAGTTTTGTTACATATCTCATAAAAGTAGCTCTTGTTTCACCATCACCCTGCTTTGTCTGTGTACCCAGCTAATCTGTCAAGCTGAGCTTGCAGGCAAATTCTTCGGCAGCGTAACAGAAACTGTTATAAACTCTCAGGACAGGTTTTTTGGCCCACTTTGCCTCCACGTTTGCCTTTAAATGGCAAAAAATTACCTGATGGTGACCACTGGGTTGAGCTTGCGTTGTTTCCTTTTGGTCAGTTTCTGGAGGGTCTACTTTGGACTTCAGTGTTGATCGTTTGATGTTTCTTTCTTTTCATCAGTGTCTTTCTTTCCATTTCTATAACAAAATCACTACTTTTGTAGTGCATTATGGATCCATGCCACAGAACTTGTCTTTAAGTCTTTGATTTTACCACATTTTTTGACAGGTTGGAGCGACTCAGTCATAAAGAGCTTTGGGAACAGAAGGCAGATTTTGCAACATGCTCTGAACAGCTACATTCCTTTGCTGAGACGTCTCAAATGGAAACCTGTGTACTGTCCTTCAAGCCTTATCTGTGACACTCTTTTGATCCTTCAGCACTTTGAACCCAGTGTCAGCCTTGCCAGTTTCCCTCTTTGAGACTCTCTCGTACATAACTGTACTTGCATACAAAGGTAAGGTAGTTAGGTCAGTCATGCTGTAAAGGGGAGTCTGAATGGCAGTGTTGTAGTCGAGACCAGCTCATCCGAGACCAAGTCCAGTCCGAGACCAGAGTAGGTCAAGTTAGAGTAAAGACAGAGACCAGAAGAGGGTCGAGTTCGAGTCAAGACCAAAACTGGAGAGGGCTGAGTTCGAGTCAAGTAAAGTAAAGGCCGAGTCTAAGACAAGATTTGTTTTATGAATGTATTACATTTACAGTTTAAAGGACTATTGACTCTATACACATATATAAAATAAACCTCATTTATTATTTGCTTAACCTTATGTTGGTTAAACAATACTACCAGTTGAGAGTAAAAATAATAAATAAATGGCATGTCCTAGGTTAAGTGAACAAATTGGTATTACAATTACGACATGTCAGTGTTAACAAAATGTCAGTGTAAAACTCAAATTAAAGGTTTAAATTGACTATGTGGCTTAGCATGGCAATACTACCAGCTTCTGTATACTACGATATTCCATTCAAGTCAAGTAAACATTTCTGCTTTACAAAATACAGTATTATTACAATAATGTATTAAATGTGGAGTGGTGGTGGCGTAGTGGGCTAAAGCACTGAACTGGTAATCAGAAGGTCGCTGGTTCAATCCCCACAGCCACCACCATTGTGTCCTTGAGCAAGGCACTTAACTCCAGGTTGCTCCGGGGGGATTGTCCCTGTAATAAGTGCACTTTAAGTCACTTTGGATAAAAGCGTCTGCCAAATGAATAAATATAAATGTAAATATGACAATGTTAAGGCAGAAAGTGAATATAAACATTAACATTCAATTTGTTAACAATTTCCTCAATCGCACAACTATATTTCATTCACCGCAAGTCAAGAAAGCATTTCTTTTTACTTTTACCTGCAAGATTTCATCTTAAGGTAGGCACAGAAACAGTTGTTTTTTTTTTTGGTTGTTTTTTGTTTTCAGAAATTATGACAATGAGAGAAATATTTTTACATTTTCTTCAGTACAGTATGTGTGCTAAAAGACAAGACAGTGCAACCAACCCAGATAGCACATTGTAAAGAGATTCAATTGGAAGGAGTAGGCGAGAACCGGCTTTTCAACATAAATAATAGTTAAATAATAAACTGAAACAGAAGACACAAACACACACACATGACGGACATGTACGTAATCTATCTCTCTCTCCCACACAATCCTCCGCAGTCGGCCTTTATCCCTCTCGGAGGCTTGATTAGCCTCATAAGGGACCGGGTGTGTATGATCCCGAACCGGCCCCGCCCTCCACCCTGCCACATTCATGTACATCTCTGAGATGTCTGTTTTAGATCTTTTCATCTGTAAAGTATCTAACATCAGCAAAACATCTTAAAAAGATCAGATTTACAATCATTCTAAATAATAAACGTCTCATAGACATTTGCTGAATGTCATATTGACACCTGAGACATACATTTTGACATACGTCTTGTAGCAAACAACATCAAATAAATGTCTTCCAGATGTAAACACACATCAAATAGATGTTTGGGTGTTGTACGTGTGCAATAAGGCAATAGAATATAACACAAGTGTCTTGAGACACTGTTGATGTTCTTTTTTACTTGACAAAAGATCTTTAAAAAATGGTGGTGCTCCTGCACAGACAACTCAAAAAACACAGCAATGCATAATGCAATGGTCAAAGACATCTATTAAACATGTTCACAAAGAAAAAAATAAATAAACGGCATGGATGGACGCAACAGCATATTTGGGGAACAGCCCGATATTAACAAGCCACAGCACCAATGAAAGTTTCTCAAATTTACCTCCTAAAAAAAGCAGTCTTTTGTTGATTCTAGGTAAATTTCATTTTATCCAACGGTTGGTTTGTTTTCCATTTTCAAAAACATCCAGAGATAGTCCGAACTAATCAGACCAATCGATTCAAACCTTTTTGTTAACCTGTTAGGCAGGGACGTACTGGGACTGAAATTCAGCCCGGGACTTTAAGATGGAGAGGCCTTTTACGCGAGTGCCCTTGGTGCACAAGCAGAAGGATTTTTTGCAGTTATTTTAATTCTAATAGTGTTTTTATGGTATAAAGAGAATCAGATTACACTGAAGACCTTCAAGAAATTTTAGGATGACACCTGCCTCTTCAGGTTGTGTAAGCAAGTCACCACTGCACTGAACACAACCAGGTCAGCAAAACCTAATCTCGAACACATAAGTCACAGTATAGTTAGTATACTGCTAACTACCAGCATGTCATGTGTACAGTCAGTCGGAGTGATAAAATGGTTACAAATACTAACAAATACCCACTCAGATACTCAAAAACCACAATGCAGTCCCATAAAATAGAGATTTGTGTGTGTGTGTGTGTGTGTGTGTGTGTGTCCTCACTTTCAACTCTCCCTGGCTCAGTTTCCCCTGTGCTGGACCCTGCCTCTGCTTACTGATTGTACAGCTGAGAAGAACATGAGAAGAACATCAGTAATAAATATGACTAAGAATAATACATTTTCTAATTCAATCTGTGCTTCAGTCAGGTTATTATCTAGTATGTGGAACAATTGGCATTTTATCCTATATGTAAATATGTAATATTGTGCTGTATTTTTCTATTTTGTGTGTGTGTGTCCTTAATAAAGCTTTGATTGATTGATTGATATGCCTAATATGATTGCCTACCCAGCCTTGCACACTGCCCCTCTACCTGTCTGTTTCCTGGTTTCTGCTGCTCCTCCGCCTCCTCCTCTCTTCTCCTGCTCCTCCTCTTCTCTCTTCCTACATTGGAATACTACCAAGCCATGTAATAAATGCCTATATTTAAATGCAAATATAAACAATTTCAGTGTATAATAAATCACTAATATATCCCTAATCGTGCACCTGTCCTGTCCATGCTGCTGGGTCCTTCCTCATCTGCACCTCCGGCTGCCACAGCACTCTTTCCACTACGGAAAAGGTCTGTTAATTTGGCGCATTTAGCTGCCTCTTGTGCCAAAATTTTTTTCTTTTTAATTCTTATTTTTTCGGCCCCACCCATTTCTTTCTCTACATGACCAAAAGTAAACTCCTTTGATCTGCGCCTAGTTTGAGCCAATCGGATGTCAGGAAAAACGAGGCTCAGTCCAAGTTGGGAGGGGCCGCTCGTATCCCCCCTCAGATTGAAAGTATTGGTCTGGCCCGGTCTGAATCACACACACATAGTGTTCCGCTGCAGCTGAGAGGCCGGTTAGGCCGGTCGCGTATCATTAAAAAAAAAAAAAAACTCTTTGACCACCGGCCGGTCTTCGGCCTGAAATGGACCGGCCGTTCGGGATTGTTCCCGGTATTCCCGATGGCCAGTCCGCCCCTGCTGTTTGGCCAGTTTGCTGAAAAGAACCGACTCAATAGAATTATTTATTTGTGAATTGGGCATCACTAGTTCTGATTTTATGCAACATACTGAAATGCAGAGCAAACGTCACGATATCTGATATTGCCAGTCTAAAATATTTGTCAGATAAGTCTAAGCTTTCACTGTATTTTTTTAAAAGGGACTCGACTGGACACGAGGTTAAGTCAGTGTCCACACTTGTTTTAGTTTGAGTCGAGGTCAAATTGCTCATGAGTCCATGACAAGACCTAGACCAAGACCATGCAAATATATTTAAAGTAATATATGTAGTAGATAATGTGTCAATTGTCTTGTTTATATTCTGAATTGATTGAGCTTATATGCTAACACACTATATGTGGTCATAATAAATACCAATTACACTCCGTTATTGTAATATATGATGCCATTGATACTACTTCAAAGATGGGTGAATAAAACGGTCAGAATTCAGACAAAAATAATGATGAAAAGAGAGGCATATATCTTACTTTGGGCTGATGGGAGTATGAACGGCTTTTGCTGCAGAAGGCACATGAGTGAAGCAGCATATCAAACAAAAGATTGAATGGGCATTTAAAAATATTTGAGTAGATTTGATTCCAATTGTAGGCTAATTAAATAAACTAATAATATAAAACTGGTGGTGGTGTAGTGGTCTAAGCACATAACTGGTAATCTAGTAATCAGAAGGACTCTGGTTCAAGCCCCACAGCCACCACCATTGTGTCTTTGAGCAAGGCACTTAACTCCAGGTTACTCCGGGGGGATTGTCCCTGTAATAAGTGCACTGTAAGTCGCTTTGGATAAAAGCGTCTGCCAAATGCATAAATGTCAAATGTAAATGTCAATGACATGGTCTTGGAAAATGTGTCTACTATTCGAACAGTCATATAGATGTTGTTAAATTTCCACTAGCTAGCTAAAAACTGCAAGTTGATGTGTTCCTGTTGACTGATTGGGACATAGCAGACTCAAAGTAGGTGGAGCTCTAGGTCACAACTGACGATGACATGGACAAATGGCAGTAAGAAAGTTTTTAGCAGCCGATAAGACGATTTTCCTGAAAGTTCGCCCAGGCGAGCTGCTACAAACCACCAAAACAAACACAAAAACAACTTCTTTTGGAACATATTTTGTCCTAAATGATGTCACACCTATTCGTTCTTCAATTATGTAGGAAGTATACAGGGGTCTTAATACCACCTTCACTAGCAAGAAGCAAATCGTGGTTCGTGGCTATGATGTGAGCTCAAGGATTTTGTTTTTTTTAATAGAACTCACAACCCCTTTGATATGTCCATCCCACGCTTCCTTCCATAGGAAATAAAATTTTATGGGGTCTTTAATAAATGGTCACGAGAGGTCTATACCAAATGCATATGATGGAAAATAATACAGTTACGTTTTTCAAATCATACAGACTCACTAATTTGAAGGAAGGTCATTATGTCTCATAAGAAATCTCATCTCACATCTCATTAGACCTCCAAAAATATGGTCCACATCTGTCTTGCTATCAACACCAGCATTATTTGTATTTTCCTCTGACACCCCTTTACCCCTCCCACCAAACCAGCCAATTGCAATCACTTATTACGACGCTTTCAATTATCTAGAAGGATGGGTGACAAATGGTAGACTCCATGTCATCTTCCTGTAACATGCCTGGTCTGAAACGTCCTGTGGATGACCCTCTAAAAAAAAAAAAGATGAGCAAGATGAGAAAAAAAGACATATTCCAACGAACACAACGTCCTGGGTCAAACCGAACAACCATGCGGTTCCATTCCAGTTGCAGACATGAACACTTTGCAGTTAATTGTCTTAATGCTGTCACTCTCTGTCTCTCACAATGTCTTTTTCTCGCTCATTATCTCTTTCAGACACCTCTGAGTAAAGCATTAGTGAAGTGGACAAAGGTGTGACTGCCTGTGGAAGTGAAAATGAAATGATTTGTTCTGCTACTATTTCTCATAACATTAGATTGTGATGCAACACAAGTAAACTCTATGTTATATTATGTGCAATATATAATGTATTGTTTTTTCCATATATACTCCAAGATAAAATCCAATTTACTCATTTAATAATTTTAGATTAATAATTTTAAATACATTTTAACTGAATGAGCCACATTTAATGCTGTTGTAAAATAGGCAATATATTCATGCAGTACCTGTAAAAGCACATCAGTTGAATTCTACATTAATGACAGGTAAATGATCTTTGATTGTAATAAGTATTAGCAGCTATTAACACTTATTATCTTTCATGCAAACCACAAGTAACACTGCAGATTATTAGTTCATAAACACTTATATTTGCTCTGTTCTTTTTATGACACTATCAGTTGGGGTTAGGGTTAAGGTTTAGGTTTAGGGTTGGGAGGTAGCTTTGGATGCTTTAAAACTTGATTAACCTTCAAAACATTATTTGTGATATAATTTTGCAAAAGTCTCACCACAGTCACATCATTTTTATGGGATCAGGCTGGATTGATTTTTTAACAAATTCCTGAATACCTATACACATTAACAATAGCAAAATTTTAAGAATTTACCAATGTTTGCTTTGGAACTCATGAAGCATGTTTCACTTAATGTGAATCTTATAGTATGTTTGTTGGTGAACTGAAATAGAGAGGGAATTTTAGATTCAAACTGGGTCAGGTCTCTTGCTGCCTGCAAAAAAAAAAAAAAAAAGGAAAAGAAAAGAAAAGAAAGAAAAAAAAAGAACAGGGAAAAAAAAAAAGGCATGAAACCTCCCAGGGGGACGGAGAGATTACCCCAAACGATTGAATTAGCTTGGCAGCTAGGGGGGTGGTGGGAGACGGGAATGGTAGAAACTAATGGTAAATAACAAGCTTTTGACAATTCTTCTACTCTGGTCTCAGAGGGGAGGGCAGCAGTGGAATGCCAAAGACGGGACCTTTCCCCTCCCCTGTGTTCTTCCAACAAACAGTGTCAATGAGATGGCATCCTACCTCACAGAAATTTGCATGGTTGTCACTGGACTGAAAGCAAGTTTAAAGGTACATCCTTTATGTGCCAGAAAAAGGATTAAATACATCCCCACAAAGAAGCTTTGATTTATCGCACAAATATAAGAAGCCTGGCCAGGACTTGAAGTTAAATCTAGACCTCACAGTTCTTTAAATGTATTTTTTCTTTCTATTTTATTATGTTACTTGAGTCTATTCCCAAGAAAACTTTTGTGTTTTCCCTCAGAATGTAGTCACTTAAGCATGCAGAGAGCAGTTAAAATAGATAAAGTAACACAATCAATTCTGCCTTGCTGCAATGTTTTAAAATTAGGAGAAATAATTTAGCATTAAGTTAATGAAAACTCTTACTTCAACACAATTGACAACTGGAAGACTGGAAGAAAGTAATTGAATATAAGAAAATTATTTCTCCATAACATATTTTAACCATGAATATGCTCTTAAATGTATTAAATATGGCCACACAATGCATACAGGATATTTTTTATTTGTTTTATACTATTACATTTTTTGCTTCTTTTATAGCAAAAAATCAAATATACAACAAACAAGCACCACAACATTATGGGAAACATCTTAAATAAACCTAACAGACAAAAACATAATGTTAAGGAGAGAAAAAAAGAAGAGAAAAAGAGTGAAAAAAGATACATTATTTTTTGTAAACCAATGTTAGGTAATTCCAAGATAATGTAGTTGCATTCCACTTTTTTTCTCACTACCTACCTAATTAAAATATTTTAAATAAAAAAATGATTGGGAATAGGGAACGATCAATCAGAGTGATTACATGGATATGCACTACACGGACACCATGTCAACAACTGCGTCTTCTGCTGAAAGCATTTAAATTCTTCTCCCATGAACATGGATAGGAGAAAATGGGCCCTGCGGCCGCGAGCTGCGCCCCATGGGACTTTCTTTCATGGCACATAAAAGGAAATGTTATGCAGAATATTTGGGACTGACAGCCTTAGGTCATGCTAGCTCAACACTACAACACTCATGTCAAAGCAACATAGTAAACAAACAGATATTTAGAAAGTAGGTCTTTCCCTCATATTTATAATAAAGAATCAATAACATGCATAAGCTTGATTTACATTTACATTTATGCATTTGGCAGACGCTTTTATCCAAAGCAACTTACAGTGCCCTTACTACTGGGACAATCCCCCCTGAGCAACCTGGAGTTAAGTGCCTTGCTCAAGGACACAATGGTGGTGGCTGTGGGGATCAAACCAACAATCTTCTGCTTAGCAGTGCAGTGCTTTAGCCCACTACGCCACCACCACTCCGATTTGTTTTTGCATTCACATGGTAGCAAAAATGAATAATGAAGAATAACCACTGTCTTACCTAAAACCTGCATCATATCTGTCATCGTGCTATGCCCATCGACAATGCCAGAGTCAACTTAAGATGTTTTTCAGAAGTAATGATAACATTCAGTGGGGAATGCCAGTCTAACATGTTCAAGGAATAAGTCTGATTAATAAAATAATGTTTTTCACTTAAGTCATCTCAGTGCAGGCTTGTTTTGAGTTGATCCACAGAGCATTCAGATACCACAAGGCGCATATTAGTAAATGGTCGCCACTTATATAGCGTTTTTTTTTTAACCTTAGAGGTTACCAAAGCACTTTACACTGTGTCCCAACCTCTCTCTCACACACACACACACACACACACACACACACACACACACACACACACACACACACACACACACACACACACACACACACACACACACACACACACACACACACACACACACACACGCCATGCAAGGCGCTAGCCTGCCATTGGGAGCAACTCGGGGTTCAGTGTCTTGCCCAAGGACACTTCAGCATGTGGAGTCATGTGGGACAGGAATCGAACCACCAACCCTGCGATTAGCAGCCAACCCGCTCTACCACCTGAGCCACAGCCCCATACTGATACAACTTGAATGAAATAATTTTGAATGCTACCAAAATGTCATAAAAACTATTTGTTTCATGAATCAAACTAAGTTTTTATTATATAAATAAAATATAGAATATTTTAAGAAACTTTTCACTGATCCAGAGTCAGCTTTTCTCATCCCATTCTCCCAGTAACAGGGAGCTGCAACACGGAGCAGTTCCGTGCAAAAGTTGGAGAATTTAATGAGAATTTCAACCTGTGTATCATGTCGTGACCAGTGGAAGACTAGTCTTATAATTCCTCTGCCTAAACACGTTTACTGTTTACGTTTTTTAATGCAGTGTGTATTGACACATGAATCAATCTTGTTTCACGCAACTGAATGTTGACCTCATATTACTTTAAAACATGAAATGTGCATGAGCTGTTAGCGAAGTTGATTGACAGGTGATGTCTGTATCCTGTGATTGGCTCTTTTACCTGCAAGGTGGGGCTTCCTTTCTACGTCAATTGAATTGGGTGCTTGAGCTTCTTGGTTGGGTGTTCCAATTTCTCCCAGAAGTGACTCGTCTCTCTCTGCTAAGTAGTCTCTGGCCTCACGCTCTATAGAAATACAATGTCAATCGTGCGCTCCGTTTCTTCCCGGAAGTTTGCACAATTTTACTCCTGATTTCTCGCAACAGTGGGCAGGGACAATAGAGGTGTACAAAAGCAACACGTTACTTTATTTAAAAAGTAACTCCAGTATTATAGTCTAAAAATATATATTGCGTTAGTTACATGTTATCGTAAAAGTAATCTGATTACGTTATGCAAATTACTTTTATTGTGTTACCCCAACACTGACAGTAAGGATGACGAGGTCAAGTACTAGATTAAACCAAGATCAGTGGTTTAAACAGTACACTGTTCTGCTCACTACTGAGCCCCTTATAAGAAAGGGAGGGTTTTGTGTTCTCTTGCAATAAATTAAACTGTGGTTATACAACAGGAACATTAGTTGAAGAGGAACCATAGTAACCACAACACTTACCATCATTTTAGTATAGTAACAATATTTATTATATTATTTAACTATAATATTCATAGTCAAACCAGAGTAATAATATAGGAAAACAAAAACTATCTGGTAATAAAATCATAATTTTGTGGGTACTATGGTTTTATTACTAACTGCTACTACTACTCAACTATGATCACTGTACTAAGACCATGGTTACTACTAAAAAACACGGTCACCATAGCATATGTACAGTCATTACTACAATATTACTGCAGTAATACCATGGTTCCCGCAGGGTTTTTTTTAATAAATCCTGTCTCTAAGGGACTCTCAGAATGAAGATGCAATAACTAATATTTATGTTTTAACCTTTCTTAACTATACAGACTTACCTCAGGCTGCCTCGAGTGTGCTGCTGAGGATGACTACAATGAGTACATTCATCCATGCGCTCCTAAAAGCTTAAATCGTTTTTGGATAAAAATACACATAAAATACAAATGCAAACACCTAAACACTAATGAATTATCAAGCCCTTGCAAATTCTCGCACTTTTATTCGCAACAACTGAACCAGAGCCCCTTTTACTGACTGAACTCTACTTTCAGGTCAAAGAGCTGTCATTCAAAATCACACCAGCCAATGAAAACTCTGTTAGCCCCACCCACAAGGTTTGGGCCAGAACTACATGGGTTATACTGACTAAAGCCCAAGAGCCTACAACTCACATGGGGCCCATTTTCACCCATCCATGTTCACGGGAGTAGCGCTTAAATGCTTTCAGCGGAAGACGTGTTTGTTGACATGGTGACAGTGAGCACCTGTTAAAGGTGTCCGTGTAGTGTGTGTCAATATAATCAGTCTGATTGATTGTTCCCTATTCCCTATAAAAAAATTCTGTCACAAAGTTAATCCCATACCCGTGGTGCTCGATCTTGCACTGGATGCCGTGTGTAGATTTTACTGACAAAATGTAAACATGTGAATATAGATTTATGCAAAAGGAATTTGTTTGTACATGCAATAATCATTTATTTTAATTATCGAATGTACCGTACCGGACAAAATAAATAATATTTAATGGTTAACTTAAACAAAAGACAAACACATGCACATACTGGGCAGCTGCCTGTAGTTCTTTTTCTCTTGAACTGCCACCTCCGGTTGCCTTTATCACTCTCGGGCTTGATTAGCCTGATTAGGTGTGTAGCATAATGGCCCGGCCCGCCCTCCGCCCTGCCACACATACAAATATGTTTTTGGAAGTTCAAATAAACCATTCAAAATCCTCCTCACTCTGAACGGCATGATGCCTCCGAGTACAAGACAAGCTAAAAAAAAAATAGCTTTGCAAAGAAATATTTCAGGAAACTCTGACTGAGATTGGAACTAAACTAAGATCTTGATCATTACTCCTCTTCATAGAAGCTCTCAGTTTTTTAGAGTTTTTTTAGGGCTATGTGGGCGTAAGGTGGACAACAGATGTAATGTGAACCATGAGGGTGGCAGATCTCACTTGCATGTGTACTCTCTCAGTGCAATGAAGAACTGACTGTGACCTCTCCAAAAACTCTTAAGCGTGCCGTAGATGGTGCACATGTGGGCCATAAATCAAGCTCTCGTGTCCCCTGATCTCCCGTTCAAGTTCATTCCAGCACATTTAGCAACTGCATAGTGAGAGAGAGAGTGCTGTTTTGTTTTGGATATATAAGGACAGGAGATAAATGTTCACTGGCACAGGAAGAAGAATCTGGACTGAGAGAAGTCTAAAAGAATGTGCCAGACTAGTCTACGAGTTTTATTAACAGCATTACTAATGTCCCTTATAATCAGCTGAAGTTTATATCTTCTTATACAATGTATTTCCAATGATCAAATAGAAATTTTCATTGACAGAGTAGAATAAACTTAAAAAAAATAATTATGGTGATACTTAACAGTAACTTTAAAATCGTTAACACACCAAAAGTTCTTGAGAGGTGGGACAAAACATCCCCAAACAATTTTGCCTGCTATTAGTTTAGAATTTTTAGAACATTTTAGTTTATAATACCACTTCATTTTATTTACCTTTTAACTATGGTATGATATTACATTATCACTCGCTTGCCCTAAATCAACCTGTGCTAAGACTATATACAATAAAATAATAAAAAACATTAAATAATAATTATAAATGTAAATAGATAATTACATATAATCAATACATATAACAACAAATACTAATATAAATATAAATAATTTATAAGTATAATATAAACATATAAATAATAGAAACATTATGAATAATTATTCATATAAAAATATGTAAAATACTATTTCAAAATGTTGTATATTGTAATAAAAAATATAAACATAACATTTGGAGAAAAAGACCCCCTTATGCTTGTCACAATGTTTCCTTTGTGTTTCTAAGGACTCTTATTTTGAAGTGGTTTTCACCCTCTGTCTTCAGTTTCCCATGGACTACATTTCCCAAAATGCACTGCCCTCATCACTGCCATCTGTGCCCCATCATTCTCACCTGTTCTCCATTCCATGTAAGCCCTTATGTGTGTCAATATCCTGTTCCCCTTCTGTCGCTCTCTCCACGTTGTGTCGGAGAAGCAACACTAGGGGTCTCTCTTGAGCGCCAATATTCACCTCTGATCTTATTGAAAAGGGCCAATGGGAGTTGGCAGTCAGTATTTGCATACCCCGCCCCCGGACATACGGGTATTTAAGCAGGGCAAATACGGGAGTTCATTCAGAAAATTTATTCGGAGCCGATGGTCTGTCTGCAGATTGCTGCGAGTTACACGCCACTTAAACGTTCCTGTTTTCCTCTGACGATCTGCATGCTGTTGGATCTTGACAGTGCACAACAGCGGCTTTCTCCTTCTCAGTGCACGGCGTGCATTGTTGCCCCTGAGCGCTTCGACAGCGCAGACACGTACACACACACACTGTGTATTAAAAGAGTTTTTACTAAAAGAGTAATTTTCTCTAAAAGAGCAAACACAGCGGCGTTGAACGTCCTTTTAAGGACGCGTCTTTTTCAATATGCCTTTCCGCCCCTTTCCGCTCCTGGATGTGGTAGAGTGCTCTCTGCTTCAGACGGCCACAGGCGCTGTCTCGTGTGTTTGGGCCGCGATCACACCGAGGCGGCGTTTGTGGATGGTTCATGTTCTCACTGCGAGAACATGACCATGACCACGTTGCGGTCGCGGCTCGCTTTCAACAGAAAGCAAGCCACCCCAGCTGCACCCCGCATTGCTCCTTCTTCCCACGGGATTAAGGACGGTGCGGTTGGCGCTAGGGGTGATTTGAGGCGGCAGCGGGTGCAGTTTCACGGGTAGCCCCCGTGAACCTCCCGTTCCCTGACACGCTCGCTGGTCTCCGTCCACACTTCGCGGCGATAGCGGCTCGCCTCACGGCCCGGCTGTCTATCCTCCCGAGTCCGAAGCAGATGAGCTCGCCGCTGCATCGGAGAGTCGCGGTGTCTGA